>NC_079399.1:3396970-3476970 GCF_029220125.1 Pseudoliparis swirei
CGTCGGCCTCGGCGCTCTGGCGGCTCGTCTCCTCCATGGCGGCGCGCGTGTGGTAGCCGTGGTTACCCTGGCTCCGCCTCCCCTCATCGACCGACTCGGCCGGCGGATGAGCCTGGATAGAATTTTTTTTTTTTAGGAATATGGAACTTGAAAGTGTGTCGGAGAAGTTGCGTGAATAATAATAATTTTAAAAAAAGTTTAAATGATTCCTCGGCGTGTGATTGGTCGCTCACCCTGCTCTCCTTCGGGAGCGAGTGGAGGGTGCGTCGCCTCCTTTCCGACTGATAAATATTGATCTCCTCCTCCCCTTTAGCCTCACGCCAGTGTATCTGCCTCCTACACAAACACACACACAGACACACAAAACAGCGTGAATGCCCATCGCGACCAAAAAAAACAACCAAAAAAAGGTAAATTTTTCTCCTTCTCCTTCTTCTTCGTTGGTGGCGTTACCTGACGGAGGCGTCCTCCAGCTCGGGGACCAGCACCCGGCGGCTCCAGGCCACCAGGTCTCCCTCCGTGGCCATCTGGCTGAGCGGCGCGTTGCTGTGCATCTGGCGGACGCCCTCGATCTGCCCACTGCGCCGCAGGCCCACGTTGGGCGGGGAGTGGACCTCCGTGGGAGAACCCACCGAGCCTGGAGGAGTTACGGGACACGAACATTTAGAACGATAAGTTCCAGTGGTGATGTCTTCAAATTCAATATTTGGATTAAGAAAAGTTTTTTTTCAATATATATATATGTATATATATATATATAAATTATATATATACATTACAGGACTGTCTCAGAAAATTAGAATATTGTGATAAAGTTCTTTATTTTCTGTAATGCAATTAAAAAAACAAAAATGTCATGCATTCTGGATTCATTACAAATCAACTGAAATATTGCAAGCCTTTTATTCTTTTAATATTGCTGATTATGGCTTACAGCTTAAGAAAACTCAAATATCCTATTTCTAAATATTAGAATATCATGAAAAAGTATACTAGTAGGGTATTAAACAAATCACTTGAATCGTCTAATTAACTCGAAACACCTGGAAACACATTTTCAAATGTTTGATTTTGTTTTGCTGTTATAAATCTTTTTTTTTACTTGGTCTGAGGAAATATTCAAATTTTATGAGATAGGATTTTAGAGTTTTCTTAAGCTGTAAGCCATAATCAGCAATATGAAAAGAATAAAAGGCTTGCAATATTTCAGTTGATTTGTAATGAATCCAGAATGCATGACATTTTTGTTTTTTTAATTGCATTACAGAAAATAAAGAACTTTATCACAATATTCTAATTTTCTGAGACAGTCCTGTATATATGTTTATATACATATATATATATATATATATTCACATTGTTCATTTTTTTATAAAGAAGTAGATGCTGATAATAAACTATTTCGTTATTATATACTGTAGGTTTAAATGAATACATGAATATATGATTAATTTAATAATTGTAAACTAAAAGTGAAGTGAAAGACACAAAGAAACGCAACAAAATATAATTTGAACGAGCATGGAATCAGTTACTGAGGTAATTCATATTAATTCAATAATGCAATAAGAAGGAAACTTCCAACACTTCAATAAAAAGGAAACTTCCAACACTGCAATAAGAAGGAGACTTCCAAAACTTCAATAAGAAAGAATCTTCCAACACTTCAATAAGAAGGAGACTTCCAAAACTTCAATAAGAAAGAATCTTCCAACACTTCAATAAGAAGGAGACTTCCAAAACTTCAATAAGAAAGAAACTTCCAACACTTCAATAAGAAGGAGACTTCCAAAACTTCAATAAGAAAGAAACTTCCAACACTTCAATAAGAAGGAAATTCCCGTCAACACTGCGATAAGAAGGAAACTTCCCGTCAACACTGCTATAAGAAGGAAACTTCCAACACTTCAATAAGAAGGAAATTCCTGTCAACACTGCTATAAGAAGGAAACTTCCCGTCAACACTGCGATAAGAAGGAAACTTCCAACACTTCAATAAGAAGGAAACTTCCCGTCAACACTGCGATAAGAAGGAAACTTCCAAAACTTCAATAAGAAAGAAACTTCCAACACTTCAAGAAGGAGACTTCCCGTCAACACTGCGATAAGAAGGAAACTTCCCGTCAACACTGCAATAAGAAGGAAACTTCCCATCAACACTGCGATAAGAAGGAAACTTCCCGTCAACACTGCGATAAGAAGGAAACTTCCAAAACTTCAATAAGAAAGAAACTTCCAACACTTCAAGAAGGAGACTTCCCGTCAACACTGCGATAAGAAGGAAACTTCCAACACTTCAATAAGAAGGAAACTTCCCGTCAACACTGCGATAAGAAGGAAACTTCCAAAACCTCAATAAGAAAGAAACTTCCAACACTTCAAGAAGGAGACTTCCCGTCAACACTGCGATAAGAAGGAAACTTCCCGTCGTACCTCGGCTGGACCTGGAAGCGAAGGAGTCTGACGGGCGGAGTCTCTGGTCTTGCTCCTGCTGAAGTCTCTGGATCATCGTGTCCAGAGGACTAGAACCGTCCATCGCCTGCTCGCTCACCACCTGGTTCAGACCTGAGAGAGAGAGAAGAGAGAGAGAGGTAGAAGTAAGATGAGTAAAAGAGAGGTAAAAAGAGGTAGAAGAGAGACATAAAAGGGAGAGGTAGAAGAAAGATATGTAAAAGAGAGGTATAGAGTTAGATAAGAGAGGTAGAAGAGAGAAATATAAGTAGAAGAGAGAGAGAGGTAGAATACACAGAGAGAGGTAGAGGTAGAAGGGAGAGAGAGAGAGAGGTAGAATACACAGAGAGAGGTAGAAGGGAGAGAGAGAGAGAGAGGTAGAATACACAGAGAGAAGTAGAAGAGAGAGAGGGGTAGAGGTAGAAGAGAGAGAGAGAGAGAAAGAGAGAGAGAGACGGTTCTGGTCAACAACAACAACAAAAAGCTCGACCCCTGAGAGAAGGCAGACCCCCGAGGGTCGGCCCCTCTCTCCCTCTCTCTCCCCCCCCTCTCTCTCTCCGTACCCGAGGACGTGACCCCCTCTCCTCCCCACCTCTCTCCCTCCCCCTCTCCGCACCCGAGACGTGACCCTCTCTCCCCCTCTCCGCACCGAGGACGTGACCCCTCTCTCCCCCCCCTCTCTCTCTCCGTACCCGAGGACGTGACCCCCTCTCTCCCTCCCCACCCCTCTCCCTCCCCTCCGCACTGAGGATGTGACCCCTCTCTCCCTCCCCCCACCTCTCTCCCCTCCCCTCTCTCCCCTCTCTCCGCACCGAGGACGTGACCCCTCTCTCCTCTCTCCCCTCTCCCCTCTCCGCACCGAGGACGTGACCCCTCTCTCCCCTCTCTCCCTCTCTCCCCCTCTCCTCCCCGAGGACGTGACCCCTCTCTCCCCTCTCCCTCCTCTCCCTCTCCCCTCCCTCCCTGAGGACGTGACCCCCATCTGGGGGATGAGCTGCTCGTCCCGGCAGCCCTCTCGGCCCGGCACCAGCAGCTGGTAGCGGGGCGGGTGGGGGTTCCCGTCCACGTCCACCAGGAACGGCGGCGGCATGAGGTGCGGCGCCTGCTGCGTCTGCTCGTCCAGGACGTAGTTGTTGGCGTCGCGGATCAGAGGCCGGTAGTCGGTGTGGAAGAACATCTGGTCCGAGATCTGGGGGGGGGCGGACATCTTTTACTTGAGTGGGGGATTCGGGGTGTGTGTGTGTGTGTGTGTGTGGGGGGGGGGTTACCTTGTCATACTTGCTACTGGAGCCGAAGCCGAAGATGAGCAGGTGGCCGTGAGAGTCGGTGGCCGCGAAATGTTGACCGTCTGGACTACACTTACAGTCAAAGAGGGCCCCGTGACCTTGACCCTCGATCTGGAGGGGGGGGGAGAGAGAGAGAGGGAGGTATAATAGAGAAATGTAGAAGAGAGAGGTAGAAGAGAGAGAGAGGTAGGAGAGAGAGAGAGAGGTAGGAGAGAGAGAGAGAGAGAGGTAGGAGAGAGAGAGAGAGAGAGGTAGAAGAGAGAGGTAGAAGAGAGAGAGAGGTAGGAGAGAGAGAAGGGTAGAAGAGAGAGGTAGGAGAGAGAGAGAGGGGTAGGAGAGAGGGAGGGAGGTATAATAGAGAAATGTAGAAGAGAGAGGTAGAAGAGAGAGAGAGAGAGAGAGGTAGAAGAGAGAGAGAGGTAGAAGAGAGAGAGAGGAGGAAGAGAGAGAGGGAGAGAGAGAGAGAGAGAGAGAGGTAGGAGAGAGAGAGGTAGAAGAGAGAGAGGTAGAAGAGAGAGAGAGGGAGAGGAGGAGAGAGAGGTAGAGAGAGAGAGGTAGGAGAGAGAGAGGGTAGAGAGAGAGAGGGGCGAGAGAGAGAGAGAGAGAGAGAGAGAGAGAGAGAGAGAGAGAGAGAGAGAGAGGTAGGAGAGAGAGAGAGAGGTAGGAGAGAGAGAGGTAGAAGAGATAAATGTAGAAGATAGAGAGATAGAAGGGAGAGAGAGGTAGAAGAGAGAGAGAGGTAGGAGAGAGAGGGGTAGAAGAGAGAGGTAGGAGAGAGAGAGAGAGGTAGGAGAGAGAGGGGTAGAAGAGAGAGAGAGAGGTAGGAGAGAGAGGGGTAGAAGAGAGGTAGAAGAGAGAAATGTAGAAGATAGAGAGATAGAAGGGAGAGAGAGGTATAACAGAGAAATGTAGAAGAGAGAGATAGAAGAGAGAGAGAGGTAGAAGAGAGAGAAGGGTAGAAGGGAGAGAGAGATGTAGAAGAGAGAGAAGGGTAGAAGAGGTCACAGAGGATCTGATCAGAGAGAGAGAGAGAGAGAGAGAGAGAGAGACCAGTGTCACTCACCATGTTGATAGTAGGAGCCGGAGCAGCTGTACGACGTCCACCAGATGCAGAAACACGTGCCGAGAACAGGATCCTGGGGTCAAAGGGGTGTGGCTCCAGGACGAACACCTCGTCCTCGTGACCCTGAAGATGAATAAAGACAAAACATGAACGTCTGTCCAAGATGTCCGCTTCGCTACATTTATCCAATCCGTTTGTGTGAAATCGTCACAATTATGAATATTGAATTCCTCCGGTGTGGCCCATAAAGTGTGTTTTAGGTCGCGGGTGACCTTTGACCTTTGACAAATTCCCTCTCGGCGTTCCTCGGAACACAACGCCTCCGGCGTGAGACGCAAACCTCCGTGTCCCGTCTCGTAAACGACGCATTATTTCGAGGACACGTCGCTTTTTTCCGTGAGTGTTGAAGGGTAAACATTCAGAATATTAAAAAAGTCCCACGCCCTTGAATGTATCACGAGCCGACAGGCAGACAAACAGCTGCACAGTGTGTGTGTGTGTGTGTGTGTGTGTGTGTGTGTGTGTACCATGAGCACGTGGACCAGGCTGCCGGTGGTGGAGTTCCACACCTTCAGCGTCAGGTTGTTGGCCGCCGTGATCACGCTGCCGTCATGGCGATCCCACGCCACCATGGTGACCTTCAGCTTGGTCACCTTGTCCTCCAGCGGAGGGGGGTTGTACTTCCTGGAGGGGGCGGGGGGGGGCGGGGCTTACAGTCAACACGCCAACAAGAAGGAAACTTCCCACAAACAAGAAGGAAACTTCCCACAAACACGCAAATAAGAAGGAAACTTCTCAACACGCCAATAAGAAGGAAACTTCTCAACACGCCAATAAGAAGGAAACTTCTCAACACTTCAAAAAGAAGGAATCTTCTCAACAACACGCCAATAAGAAGGAAACTTCTCAACACGCCAATAAGAAGGAAACTTCCAACACTCCAATAAGAAGGAAACTTCCAACATGCCAATAAGAAGGAAACTTCCAAACAACACGCCAATAAGAAGGAAACTTCTCAACACGCCAATAAGAAGGAAACTTCTCAACATGCCAATAAGAAGGAAACTTCCAACACGCCAATAAGAAGGAAACTTCCAACACGCCAATAAGAAGGAAACTTCTCAACACGCCAATAAGAAAGAAACTTCTCAACATGCCAATAAGAAGGAAACTTCCAACACGCCAATAAGAAGGAAACTTCTCAACATGCCAATAAGAAGGAAACTTCCAACACGCCAATAAGAAGGAAACTTCTCAACACGCCAATAAGAAGGAAACTTCCAAACAACACGCCAATAAGAAGGAAACTTCTCAACACGCCAATAAGAAGAAAACTTCCAACACGCCAATAAGAAGGAAACTTCCAACACGCCAATAAGAAGGAAACTTCTCAACACGCCAATAAGAAGGAAACTTCTCAACATGCCAATAAGAAGGAAACTTCCAACACGCCAATAAGAAGGAAACTTCTCAACACGCCAATAAGAAGGAAACTTCCAAACAACACGCCAATAAGAAGGAAACTTCTCAACAAGCCAATAAGAAGGAAACTTCCAAACAACACGCCAATAAGAAGGAAACTTCTCAACACGCCAATAAGAAGGAAACTTCCAACACTTCAAAAAGAAGGAAACTTCCCAACAACACGCCAACAAAAAGGAAATTTCTAGTCAACTCTGCAATAAGAAGGAAACTTCTCAACAACATGCCAATAAAAAGGAAACTTCTAGTTGACAGTACAATAAGAAGGAAACTTCACAAAAACACACAAATAAGAAGGAAACTTCCGGTCAACACTGCAATAACAAGGATACTTCTAGTCAAGACTACAATAAGAAGGAAACTTCCCAAAAACACGCAAATACGAAGGAAACTTCCGGTCTACACGACGATAAGTGTTTTCCATCCTAACATTGGAGACTCCTCTCGGTCGATGGCGAGGAGGTGAGACGATGTGTCGTCTTTTATGTTTAACTGGATTATTTGTGAGCTGAAGATGACGCGCTCAAAAAAAATCTAATAAAATGAAGTCAGAAGAGAAACAACGTCAAGTCTCTTTGAACTGAGCCCACATGATGTCACACACACGCACGCACACACAGACACACACAGACACACACACACACATACGTACCCGGGTAGTTTGGTCTGCATGTCCAGCAGAATGCTCCTCCAGCCCTGAGGATGCAGCTGCCAGATCCGTGCCGTACCGTCCCTGCTGCCGCTCACAAACCTACACACACACACACACACACACACACACTTGTGAGCACATATTCATGCAGCAGCTAAACTGTAAATATAACTTAGTTCTATTGTACACGCTTTCATCTCACAGCGTGATGCACTAATTGTATGCACCCCCCCCCCCCTCATTGCTGAGATTACAGCAACCCAGGGGAACCACAGCCGAGCTTGTATTTCTACTCACTCCACACACACACTCAGAGAGCATGTGTGTGTGTGTGTGTGTCAGACAGTAAGTAAAAGGTGCCGTTCCTGCTGACAGCACCAAGTGGCCTGATAACACCCGGAGGCTCCATACAAACAAACAGCGCTGCACACACAATAATACAATCCCCTTATTATGAAGCTCATACACACACACTCACACACACACACACGCACTATGCAGACCTACCTGTCACTGCAATGTGAGAACTGGATGCTGTCAACTTTGTCCTAGGTGAGAAAAATGGGAGGCGTGAAGTCCAAACTGAGTACTTTCCAAAGTCAATGATTGTATAATAATAAAAGTTAAATAAAGTTAAATAAGAATGAAAACACGTTGACTCACTGTGTGGGACTCCAGCTCAGAGATCTTCTCTGGCTGGCCGGAGCCGAAGTAGTACACCCGGATGATGTGATCGGTGCTCCCTGTGGCCAGGAACATGCCCCCTGCACACACACACACACACACACACACATAAATACTTATGTAAACAGTAAATACACAACCCCCCCCCCCCCCCCAAAAGGTGAGGTGCTCTCACCGGCGCTGAAGGAGGAGCAGATCATCTGGACGCCGGGTCTGGAGCGCTCGGTGAACTTGCTGGGCCTCTGGCTGGAGACACAAAGCAGAATGAAGGTGAGAGCGAGAGTGTGTGTGTGTGACAAAGGGAGCGATCGAGAGAGAGAGAGAGTGTGTGTGTGTGAGAAAGGGAGCGATCGAGAGAGAGCGAGAGTGTGTGTGTGTGAGAAAGAGAACAAGCGAGAGAGAGAGCGAGTGTGTGTGTGTGTGAGAAAGAGAACAAGCGAGAGAGAGCGAGAGTGTGTGTGTGTGAGAAAGGGAGCGAGCGAGAGAGAGTGTGTGTGTGTGAGTGAGAGAGGGAGCGAGCGAGAGAGAGCGAGTGTGTGCGTGAGAGAGGGAGCGAGCGAGAGAGAGCGAGAGTGTGTGTGTGAGAGAGGGAGCGAGCGAGAGAGAGCGAGTGTGTGCGTGAGTGAGAGGGAGCGAGCGAGAGCGAGTGTGTGTGTGACAAAGGGAGCGATCGAGAGAGAGTGTGTGTGTGTGAGAAAGAGAACAAGCGAGAGACAGAGCGAGTGTGTGTGTGTGTGAGAAAGAGAACAAGCGAGAGAGAGCGAGAGTGTGTGTGTGTGAGAAAGGGAGCGAGCGAGAGAGAGAGAGTGTGTGTGAGTGAGAGAGGGAGCGAGCGAGAGAGAGAGAGTATGTGTGCGTGAGTGAGAGAGAGGGAGAGAGAGCGAGTGTGTGTGTGAGAGAGGAGCGAGAGAGCGAGAGTGTGTGGTGAGAGAGGAGAGTGTGTGAAAGAGAGCGAGTGTATGTGTGAGAGAGCGAGCGAGAGAGCGAGAGTGTGTGCGTGAGTGAGAGAGGGAGAGTGTGTGTGAAAGAGAGAGCGAGAGTGTATGTGTGTGAGAAAGGGAGCGAGCGAGAGAGAGAGAGAGTGTGTGTGTGTGAGTGAGAGAGGGAGCGAGCGAGAGAGAGAGCGAGTATGTGTGCGTGAGTGAGAGAGGGAGCGAGCGAGAGAGAGCGAGAGTGTGTGTGTGAGAGAGGGAGCGAGCGAGAGAGCGAGAGTGTGTGCGTGAGTGAGAGAGGGAGAGTGTGTGTGAAAGAGAGAGCGAGAGTGTATGTGTGTGAGAGAGGGAGCGAGCGAGAGAGCGAGAGTGTGTGCGTGAGTGAGAGGGAGAGTGTGTGTGAAAGAGAGAGCGAGAGTGTATGTGTGTGAGAGAGCGAGAGAGCGACAGTGTGTGTGTGTGTGTTTGTGAGAGAGTGATAGTGAGAGTGTGTGTGTGTAAGAGAGAGCGAGAGAGATTGTGTGTGAGAGAAAGAGAGTGAGAAAGCGAAAGTGAGAGTGATTGTGTGTGTGAGAAAGCGAGTGTGCGCGTGTGCGAGTGTGTGTGTGTGTGTGTGTGTTCCTCACACAAACTTGAGTGTGCGTGCGTCCCACAGCCAGAAGCAGATGGTCCCGTCCGCCCCGGTGGAGGAGAGGTAACGCTTAGAGCCGCAGCAGAGGGGAGAGAACTGGAGGAGAGGAGGGGAGAGGGGGAGCCCAGAGACACTTTAGATTATATATAAATATAAATAATATACATATATATATAGATAGATAATATTATATATATATAGAAATAATATTTTAGATATATAGAAAATTATCTATGTATAATATTATATATATATATTAGGGCTGTGAAACGATTACAATTTTTAATCGGGTTAATCACAGGTTTTTGTGGATTAATCATGATTAATCACATATTACCGATATTCTCGGTATATTTTGTGAGAACATAGAGATTTATGACAAAAGACGGATATATACATTTATACATTCTTCTATACAATGGTGCTGCAACTCAGCAGTTATTTAGCAGTTTTCTTCCATATGGAACATTAATACATCTTCATCCTAAACAGAATGTTTAACCCTCCTGTTACCTTTCGGGTCAATTTGACCCCATTCAATGTTTAATGTCGGTGTTCTTTGGGGTCAATTTGACCCCAGGCTGTTTTTCACTGTGTCAAACATATCAGAAATATCAACTTTTTTATTTATTTAAAGGGCTATTTAGGTAGTCAACAAACAAACATAAAGTACGTCACACTTAAACTTGGGAAGCAATATTAATTCTAATAATTCTCTGGAGGTTTTAATTGCTGGGGTCAAATTGACCCCGAGGGTAAAATATGTTAGTAAATGTAAAGGTACCAGGAGGGTTAAACAGAGCATTATTCTCTTGTTTGTCAACCATGAACTCCACCATGATACAATCTAAAGGCCTCTAGTCTTCCTCTAGCAGCTGCTGAGGCAAACTGACTGTGTGGGTTTTCTTCATGAACTGGGCCGTGATGAAAGGGACGGCGGGACACCGCTGCAAAGCTGAAACCTCACCGGCCCGGACAGGTGGACAGATTGACAAGTGACTTTTTTTGCTCGGTCCCGATGCGCGCGCACGGAGCTCTGTGGCGCCAGACGGAGATCGATAAGTGTTAACGCAACGCGAAGAGACAGAAATGACATGCTGCTGTGGAGATACGATCAACAACAGACGTTTAGTTTAATAAAAGAACAAAGACGTGCTCTAGAGAACATGTCAGGGGGCGGGCCAATCTTTTAATGTCATGCGATCTACCAACACTACGCCGCGATCGACTGGCAGGTCGCGATCGACGTGTTGAGACCCTGATCTACAGGAAGTAAAAGTCGTAATAAGGTTTCCGGAGGTGAACCTGCGGAAGGATCATTACCGATGAACAGACCGTCTGCATGAGAGCGGACAGAGTTCAGATTGAAGTGGTGTATTGGAAGCTCATTTTGCAAGTGACTTTTTTTTCGTCCCGACGACCAACAACAGACGGATTGGAAGCTCATTCTGCGCATGCGTTAAATGCGTTAAAAAAAATAACTAGTTAAACCTGTAATTGAATTAACTGAGTTAACGCGTTATTTTTCACAGCACTAATATATATATAATATTAGGTATATATAATGTATATATATATATAGATAATATTATAAATAGAGATAATATTTTATATATATATTATTATCTCTATATATTATATAGATAATATTATGTATATATATAATATATATATAGATAATATATATAGAGATAATGTTTTATATAAATATATAATGTATATATAGAGATAATATTATATATAAAGATAATATTTTATATATATATAGAATATTATCTATGTATAATATTATATAGATATAATATTATGTATATATATATATTTATAAAATATTATCTCTCTATATATAATATTATCAATATATATATTATATATATATATACACACACAATGGAGAGTAACCTGCCAGATCTTAAAAACACAAACACAAACATTGATGTATATCCATGTAAACTAAATAATAAATCAAACAAGGTAACAGTGAGGTCAAACATGTATTTAAAATGTTCTGTTCAACCCCGTGAACGAGCCACAGCGTTAATCTACTTATTTATTACAACGGACAACTCTAACTGTCGTTAAAAATACATAATAATGAGTCTGCTGCGCATTGTTACATATTGGATATCAGCCAGTCGTGCCGTACTTTCCCCCCCCCCCCACACACACACACACACCCACACACACACTCCTCCTCCTACCTGCAGCGAGGTGATGGAGGCGGCGTGGCCCTCCAGCACGGCCAGCGGGGCGCAGGTCTGCAGGCACCACACCCGGATGGTCTTGTCACAGGAGCCGGCGGCGATCATGGTGTTCTCGTAGCTCACCGCCATGTCGGAGATCTCGGCGGCGTGGCCGCGCAGCGTGGCCAGCAGGCGGCCGTCGTCCGTCCCCCAGATCTTCACCAGGCAGTCGTCTGAGCCCTGAGGGGGGAGGAGGAGGGGGAGGAGGAGGGTGTGAATCGCTTATATTGAGACGGATTTAAACATGTCAAAGTATAAAAATTAGGGCTGGGCAACGATTACAAATTTTAATCGCGATTAATCGCATGATTTCCTTGATTAATCACGATTAATCGCATTTGTATAAGCAAAATCCAATAATTAATTCAAATAGTGTATAGCGCACTTCTATTTTAAATGTTCTGCCATATGAATGAAAGTGCCATAACATGTGTTGTCCCTGTTAGAGTGAGACACCAGAAAACACTTTCAGTGCAGTTTGTCAATTCCTAGAACTTGACACTTATTTTAAATGTACTGCCATATGAACTAAAGTGCCATCAAATCTGTCAGGACATTGTCCAACGCAGTGATGCAGAGACACTGTGACAGAGCGCTGGAGACTGAAGCAGGGACGTGATCAAAGGCAGTCGTCTCGCAGCAGCGATCATCTCTGGTGCTCTATCTGCTCAGTGTGGTGACTTTATCTGACACATTCCACTGCTGTGCAACTTCAGTAAAGTGTCCCACGCACGTTTCAGCATCATGTGTCTCCTCTGTGTTCATCAGTCAGGGCATGTGAATGCAGCGCCCACTTCTCATCAACATAATGCACAGTCACTCCGAGGTCATTGTGGTTACAGAGTGATGTCCAGTAGGGTGACCAGATTTGAGTTTGTGAAAAAGAGGACACTTCGTCTCGGGGGGGGGGGGGTGCTGAGATTAAACATCTCTCTTGTTCTGCCTGTTTTGTGATATACATGCCTAAAAGGTGCCTAATATTTCTAGACTGAAATAATATCGGCATTATAATTATTATAACTATGAGGATTTTTTAGTTGCCTATTTTGTGGAGCCCCTCAGGACGTGGTGCCCTACGCACAGCGCGTAGTGCGCTATGGGAGCGGCGGCGCTGGTCGTAGTTTATAGCACAAACAACAATGAACTAGTGGAGGCGGCAAGGAGCTCCGTGTTGCCAGATTGGAGATGGTGAAGTATCGTACCAAAGGCTCAAAATGGTTGTATTTGGAGGATAATTATCGTGTATCTGGCAACCCTGAGATCGGTCGACCAATGACTGTTCTCTATACCGTCAGAGCTCACGCAGGAAGGTGGAACGTAAGGGAGATACCATTTCCAAAACGTGTAAGGGGTAAATCCTAGTTTATGAAGTTGTTCTAAGATGGCGCCGTGCCAACGGCTGCCTGTCGCAGTAGCTGCCCATTTGCTTTTTATTTTATTGTCTTTTTCTCCACTTTTCTGCTCTTTTTCTTTTCCTTTTCTTTCACGTTGGTCTAAGTTACGGTCGGACAATGGACTATAACTACTTTTTTTGCAACTTTTCCCGTGGCTTTTGTTCACTTTGTCGTGTGTATCGGAGGGCCACTACAAACAATGACTGGGTCCGTTGTCTACTCGCGTGCTCAGCTGATCGCGCTGTGCAGGCCGCAGCTTCTGCCTGGAGACAGACCTGAGATCCCGGTGGAGCTACGGAGAAGAGCTCGGGCTGCAGGGCGGGTGCCAAGAGGAGGGCTAAAACGAGGAGATACAAACCCTCGGTACCGGCGATCATAACGGGGAACGTGAGGTCTTTGGCGAATAAGACGGATGAGCTCGGCGCGCGGGTAATGACTGAGAGGATCTTCCGTGAGAGCAGCCTCTTGTGTTTCAGAGACGTGGCTGCACGCGGACTATCCGGATCACAGCGCGTCCGTGCCCGGCTTCAGGACTGTTCGGGCTGACAGAGACGCTACACAGAGCGGTAAGAAGAGAGGGCGGGATCGCTGTTTATGTGAATGAACGGTGGTGCCATCCGGACCATGTGTGCGTGAAGGAGCGCTTCTGTAGCCGGAACATTGAACTGTTGGCCGTGGGGATGCGCCCTTATTATTTGCCGAGGGAGTTCACGTCCGCCATTGTGGTTGTCGTGTACGTGCCACCATCAGCTGACGCTGAGGAAGCTGTGGACACCATCCACTCCACTGTGTCTGCTCTGCTGAATCATCAGCCTGGAGCATTCATGACTATCACTGGTGACTTTAACCACACCACATTGGAAAAAGCTCTGCCAACCTTCCATCAATACATAGACTGCCCAACAAGGAACAATAAAACTCTGGACTTGCTGTATGCTAATACTAAGGACGCATACAGCGCCACTGCCCTTGCCCCCTCGGCAGGTCTGATCATGACCTGGTCCGGCTGACACCAGGTCTGTTCCTCTGGTGAAGAGGCTGCCGGTGACCACCAGGACTGTGAGGAGGTGGTCTCTGGAGGCTGATGACGCTCTACAGGACTGCTTCGAGTCAACGGACTGGGATGTGCTGTGTGGACCGCACGGGGAGGACATCAACAGTATGACCGACTGCATCACGGAATACATCAAGTTCTGTGAACACACCACCATCCCATCACGGACTGTGCTGCTTCCCCAACAACAAGCCCTGGATCACCAGGGACCTGAAGGCGCTTCTTAACATGAAGAAAGCTGCTTTCAGGTCTGGAGACAGGGATGAGCTGAGGAGAGCCCAGCGCAACCTGAAGGTGAAGCTCAGGGAGGGCAAGGACTCCTACAGGAGGAAGCTGGAGGCCAAACTCCAGCTGAACAACACAAGGGAGGTGTGGACTGGGATGAAGCAGATAACTGGCTTCAAGGTGGGAGGGAGACAGCCAGGGGGCTCCCTGGAGAGGGCCAACCAGCTGAACTGTTTCTTCAACAGGTTCAGTTCACAGCCCTCTCCTGTCTCCTCCACACATCACACCTCCCAAACACCTCCCTCTGTCCCCCCTGCTGAGCTGCACATCCACCGAGCCCTCAATAACAATGGGCTCCTCCACCCTCCCCTCTCTGTAACGACTGACCAGGTGAGAAGACAGCTGGAGAAACTACTCCAGCGCAGAGCTGAAGGTCCTGATGGCATCAGCCCCAGGGTCCTAAAGACCTGCGCCACCCAGCTGTCTGGTGTCCTGCAGCGCCTCTTCAACCTCAGCCTGAGGCTGGGGAAGTCCCGTGCTGTGGAAGACGCCGTGCCTGGTCCCTGTCCCAAAGAAGTCAACACCATCTGGCCTCAACGACTACCGACCGGTCGCCTCACCTCCCATGTGATGAAGGTGCTGGAGAGGCTGGTCTTGGCCCACCTCCGGCCGCAGGTGAAATCGTCGCTGGACCCTCTGCAATTTGCTTCCCGGCCTCATGTGGGAGTGGACGACGCCATCATCTACCTGCTGCAACGAGCTCAGTCGCACCTGGATGGAACCGGTGTCTCTGTGAGAGTCACTTTCTTTGACTTCTCCAGTGCATTTAACACCATCCAGCCACTGCTGCTGAGTGAGAAGCTGCGGGTGGTCGGTGTGGACGCGTCCACCATCTCCTGGATCACTGACTACCTCACAGGCCACAGTTTGTCAGAATGGGCCGTGTGCTGAACGGGGGTCAGTGATGTTGGAGCCCCACAGGGAACTGTTCTGTCTCCCTTCCTCTTCACCCTGTACACCAGTGACTTCCAGTACAACACGGAGTCATGCCATCTGCAGAAGTACTCTGATGACTCTGCAGTGGTCGGGTGTATTAGGGATGGACGGGAGGAGGAGTACAGGGCAGTGGTGAGTGACTTTGTAAAGTGGGCCGATGAGAACCACCTGCGGCTGAACGTGGCCAAGACCAGAGAGATGGTGGTGGACTTCAGGAGGAAGGCGACAGCTCCTACACCTCTGAGTGTCCTGGGAGTGGACGTGGACATGGTGGAGGAGTACAAGTACCTGGGCGTCTCCATCGACAGCCGACTGAACTGGAAGGCCAACATCAACGCTGTGTACAAGAAGGGATGAGTCGACTCTTTTTCCTGAGAAAGCTTCGATCCTTCAACGTGTGCAGCAAGATGCTGGAGATGTTCTACCAGTCGGTTGTGGCCAGTGTGCTGCACTTTGCCATTGTCTGCTGGGGGAGCAGCATCGGAGCCGGTGACACCAGCCGTCTCAACAAACTGGTTAGGAAGGCTGGCTCCATCATCGGCTGCCAGCTGGAGCACCTGGAACAGGTGGTGGAGAGGAGGTCGTTGAAGAAACTGGTGTCCATATTGGACCACCCGGACCACCCGGACCACCCTCTCCACCTCCTACAGGGACAGAGGAGGACTTTCTCCAGACGTCTCCTCACGCTCCGCTGCCACAAGGACAGATACAGGAGAACCTGCCGACGGCTATGAGGCTCTACAACAGATCACCTCTTGCCAGATCATAGTGCAATAACTACAATAATAACTTCATATCCACCCTATGTTGATCTGCACTTCACACATTTCATTTATTTACACTACACACATACACACACATTTCATTTGCACTACACACATACACACACTTTGCATTTTGCACACTGTCTATATTTGGTGTTTTTATATTTAATTTAATTTGTCATTAGTATTGTGTATTGTGTATGCATATATGTTGTATATATACATATATATTTTATTTTATATTTTGCTTTGTATGCTTCTATATCTTTCATCCCTGTTTTTTATATTTTATTTTATATTTTATTTTTTATTCTTGTGCGTTTGGTTTATTGGTGCTGCTACTGCTACGACAAATTTCCCCTTGGGGATTAATAAAGTAGATATCTATCTATCTATCTATCTATGAAAACCCAGAGAAACACGAATATCCGACAAAGCAAAATCCCGGACGTTTTTGGAATCCCTGCCGGACGCATTTTGTAGGTCTCAAAAGCAGGACATGTCCGAGGAAAGAGGACGTCTGGTCCCCCGATGTCCAGTCGTCCCCATGAGAGCAACAGCACGTTGTGAAGCTGTCGCTTTGCAGTCCTCTCCTTTTCATACAACTCGTGTATTCTCCGTGTGACGTGTGTCTTGAGGGCGTCTCATACCTGCCGTCATTTGGTGAGATTCTCCATGTTTGTTAAACCGCGAATGACTTTCTTTTCCGGTTCCGCAGCAAACAGTAGCAGACTTTTACAAAATAAAAGCCTGTGAGCAACACACTTTTACAATAATAAAATAAATAATAAAACCTGCGTTAACGCGCGATAAAATAATTGTCGGCGTTAATTAATTGATGCGTTAACGCAAGATTAACGCGTTAACGTGCCCAGCCCTAATAAAAATACATCTGGACACAGAGAAGGAGGTGAATGATCGGCAGCGTGGTCCATAGTAACAACAACAACAACAACAAGGCATTAGTGTGTGAGAGAGTGAGTGTGTGTGTATATGTAAGAGAGAGAGAGAGTGTGTGAGAGAAAGCGAGTGTGCGTGTGTGTGGGTGTGTGGGGGGGGCTATGTGTGCGTGTGCTAGTGTGTGTGTGGGGGGGGGTGTATGTGTGTGTGTGTGTGTGCTCGTGTGTGCGACACCACGTCCACTTCCGGGTTCCTCTTTGAAATCGCACTATTCTCACTATTAAATGTTTATGCGCTCATTGAAAAGCAGAAATATTGTATAAACCGTGTTTGTGTGTAATAAACCGTGTTTGTGTGTAATCTCGTGTTTTTAGGTTTGTTTTCGGGACAACAGATGAAAAATAATAGCCTCTTGGCTAAATGTTTTTTATTAATGTGCCTACTGTCCCTTGTCAAATAAACCAAAGTAAAAATAAATAAAATCTTATACCAGAGATGCACACAAAAGAAAAGAAATAAGACTTTTGTCATAGCAAAATTACATTAAAAAAACATCCTGGACTTTACTTTGTAAGCGCCTTTGCATGTTTTTAGGCCCTTTTATTTTGAAGCTCTTCCACCGAGACAGGAAGAAGACGTAAAAATCATAACATGACTTCGCAAAAGCTACGTTAGCTAGGTGCACTGAAGGAAAAGGTGTGAGTGAGTATTTTTCTAAAGTACTTTGTGTTTTATTTGGGCTTTGACTGCAAGTTTAGTGACTTTATTTGTTAATTAGCTTGCAAAAATGTATTGTGATAAGATGCTGTGGCAGCTGTCCCCAATCTGGCCTCGGCTGCTGGCTGGTCTGACTGATTGGCAATCAGCCAGCAGCCGACGCTGCTCATATAAAAGGGCAGCAGAGCTGGAGGTAGGGAGCAGACGCGTTGTGTTGCGGTCTGCTCGGTGGGTGTGTTGAATACAATAAATATAATAAATATGTCGTCCAACGGAACCTCGTCGCGGCTGTCTGGCTAGCCTTGGTGCTTGGGGGGGAAACCCACGGGTGACGGCTACAATCTCGTCACAGATGCTAATGCTAGATGTTAGCTAGATGTTCTCTTCAAGAAAGAGATAATGTTGTGATTAATGTCCACATGTAGATATGAACGTCATCTAATTAATAACTAGAACGGGCTCTCGGGAGAGAGCATACCTTCGCCGCACCCACTTTGTTGGTACCTTTTCATGACCTTGACCTTTGACCCAATCAATCCCAAAATCTAATCAAATGGTCCCCGGATAATAACCAATCATCCCACCAAAGTTCATGTGATTCGGTTTAATACTTTTTGAGTTATACGAATAACACGCATACAAATAAATAAATAAATACACAGCGATCAAAACATAACCTTCCGCAGAATGCGAAGGTTATTAGTTTATTTTGGTTTTATTTGGGCTTTGACTACAAGTTTAGTGACTTTATTTGTTAATTAACTTGTAAAAATGTTTTGTGATAAGATGCTAATGCTAGATGTTAGCTCGATGTTCACGAGATGTTCTCTTCAAGAAAGAGATAATGTTGTGATTAATGTCCACATGTACATATGAACGTCATCTCATTAATAATTAGTTTATTTTGGTTTTATTTGCTCTTACGCTGATTTCTGGACATTAAATGGAAAAAGAGAAACTCTTAAATGAATGTTCGTCATCACGGCTGAACGTGAATGAAGGAAATTCTGGAAATATCCGTCCGCGTCACGATTGTCCGGCTTCGAGGAGAATTACATTTTAAAATATTTGCTACGCTTAAAAAGGGACACAAACAATAATGCTTTTCAAAAGAAACAAAAACAAAAAAGGGGCCATAATAATAAATAATCTGTGGAAATGCACGACTGAGAGCTTCAATCAACACGCATGAGGCCCACGGGGCTCGGGGGGGGGGGGTTGTGATGCAACACAGTGCCAGACCCATCTGTGGCTTGATTGCGATCCCAAATAATAAGAAGAAGAATGTTCTGAAGCCAACAGGTGCCCGGCGTGAGGAATCAGAGTTTACTCATTTTGGGGAGGAAATATGAGATGAAAACACCCCCCCCCCTCCCTCCCTCTCCTCCTCCTCCGTTGAATGAATCATAATCGGTCTCTCCATCACCGTCTGACTGGATCTGTTATTTTAAAGGCGAGTCAGGGATTTGTCAAAGATGGACGAGAAGAAGAAGAAGAAGAAGTTGCGCGTCCCCGTGATGACGAGCCGCGGATCAATGAAGCCGATTGCCGATCGATCGTTTGGAGGAAACCGGCGAGCGCGTTGATCATCGAGGAGAAAATTAAAACAAATTTAAAATCAATCCGTCTGTGTTTCTGCTGCAGCAAGAAAAAAGAAAAAAACCTGAAGAGATGCGAAAAAATAAATAAATAAAAATGATCTTGTGACGAAAAGGAGACGGAGAGAGAGAGAGAGGGGGGGCGGGTGGAGTGAGGGAGACCAAGAACGAATTGTAATTCTGGCACTTAGCCAGCGCCTCAGAGGAAACATTTTCTCCAGTTATGATGAGAAATTGCAAGAAGAAAGGAGGGAGGGAGGGAGGGAAAGGAACAAAGGAGGCGCAGGATAAGGGACATGGGAGAGAAAAAGAAAGGGGAGTGTAAGAACGGTGGAAAGAGAGATAACAGAGGGAGTCAATCTACCCCTCCCCCCCCTCCTCCTCCCCCCCTCCTCCTCCTTCCCGGCAGCCATTTTTACAATTTATTTAATGAAAGCTGAAAACGGTGAATTAAATCGCGGCACGTTGAGACTCAAGGACCCAATAAACCAGACGGACGACGCTCCAACCGCGCGGAGGCCGGCGTGTGCACGAAGGAGGGGGGTCAGAGGTCAGAGGTCAGAGGTCAACGGCCTGCTTTCAAAGCGAACATGTGGTATTCCTCGTCCGCTCCCCCCCCCCCTCTTTTAAAAACTATTAGAACTATGTATCACAACAAAAACGCTGCGAGCTGTTTTCGGCTACAGCTGCGAGACACACACACACACACACACACACACACACACACACACACACACACACAACCACACACACACACACGCAGGGCTCACCGTGAAGATGCGCCGGCCCGTCCGGTCGAAGGTGACGCAGTAGACGGACGACAGGTGTCCCAGGATCCTCTTGTGCATCTTCATGTGCAGGTACACCACCGTGGGGACCAGCTGCCGCAGGCGGTACGAGCCGAGGAGGCGGCGGCCGGAGCTCGTCTCCACTGGCGGGGCGAAGAGGAGGAAGAGGAAGAGGGGACGTCACTCATTTAGTACATGGGAGTGGGTGGCGTAGAGTGTGTGTGTGTGTGTGTCTTTACCGATGCTCGGCGGGCTCCCGTAGATGACGGGCGGCTCCGGCGGCCGACCGCAGTGCAGCGCGGCCAGCGCCGACCCCTTCCACACGACATGCTTACAGCCTGGAGGGGGGGGGGGGGACACAGGTTATACAGTTTGCATTGTGTTGGCATCAGAAGAACAGAGAGAGACGCTGCAGGTTGCATGTGTGTGTGTGTGTGCGTGTATGCATGTATGTAGGTGTGTGTGTGTGTGCGTGTGTGTGTGTATACGTGTGTAACTAAATGAAACCGAAGTCAGAGGACAAACCTCCTTTTACCATTTGTATTTTACAGCTGGTGTTTTTTTGTTGTTGAGGTTTGTCAAAAATGGAGCTAAGTGTCTCTGTGTGTGTGTGTGTGTGTGCGTGTATGGTGTGTGTGTATGGTATGCGTGTGTGTGTGTATGTGTATGGTGTATGGTGTGTGTGTGTATGTGGTGTGTGTGTGTGTATGGTGTAACAGCTTTAGCTCAGTGGGGTAAGAGGGCCGTCCTGCAACCGCAAGGTTGTGGGTTCGATCCCCGCTCTCCCCATTAGTTGCAAGTCGAAGTGTCCTTGAGCAAGGCACTGAACCCCCAGTTGCTTCCCGGGCGCTTCACCACTGCTCCTTAATAACTAAGGATGGGTTAAATGCAGAGAACTAATTTCCCCTTGGGGATTAATAAAAGTGTATATTCTTATTCATATTCATGTGTGTGTGTATGGTGTGTGTGTGTGTGTATGCAGGGTGTCTACAGGAATAAACCAGTGAAATGTAAGACTTTTTAAGACCACGTCGAAATAAAATTTAAGACCTAACGTACGAAGGAAATACATTAATCTACATTAATTAATTCAAAGTAAACACACTGATGTCTGTTCAAAATGAACAGTATGGTGAAATGCAAAAGGATAACACAAATGTCATTGCTGTTGTAAATTATATTTATTAATACAACATTTTCAGAACATTTAGGTCCCATGAACAAATGTCTATAAAATCAAGTAAATATATTTTTTAAATACGTGCAACATAGTTCCTTTTGAACAAAAAAAATCTATAAAATAACATAAATAACGATTCCAGCTGCTTTTAAAATGCAAATACATTTACATAATAGAATGTATGTGTGTGTGGGTGAGTGAGTGAGTGAGTTCTCATGTCTCTATGTGATGGATGTTTGTCACAGGTTCATACGTCTACTCCTGAGCTTTTGTGAATATACTAGGAAAACAATCCTTTTCAAACTGTATGAATACAAAAACATCCAGTTGACATTTGGTCCATTCTCCTGGAAAAAAGAAAGAAAAGGCATTAACCAAACAACAGTCACCACATCTCTTCATGACACCACTTCGGATTAATGTCAGACTGGATCAATATGAATGAAATCTATTTTTACAAATTAAGCAACGTGAGCCAACCCTTGAGCCTAGTGAACACTATGTAGACATATTGACAGGTAAACACCACTCTACTGCCATTCTAAAACTATTTGTAATTAGTCTAATTAATGTGTAGTGCGCCTATCCATAGCTGCTATTAACTTGATACATGAGTAAAGCTTAACTATATGAAACACATACTCATATACAAGAGGATAGTTAATACATATATATTTATGTTAGACTTACTGTGAGATGCTGAAGTAGGTCCTGGTGTCATGGCCCATGAGCTCCACAGGATCCTGACTGGACCTGGTCACTGAACCGAGAGCACATGAAGTCCAGCTGTCTGCTCGTGGTGGTCTGGTTCAAAGTCTCGCGGTGGTCTGGTCCAGAGTCTCGCGGTGGTCTGGTCCAGAGTCTCGTCAAACAGAATGAAGAACGCACTGCAGCATTGGTCTTCGGTGATGAGCTCTTTGTTGCAAGGCGCTGGATTTCCTCCGGTGACCTCCAGCGTTGTAGTTGACGTTGTTGCGGGCGGCGGAGCAGGAGCTCGCGGCGGAGCAGGAGCTAGCCCCACGGGCTGCTGGCGGCCTTCGCTAGTCTCTGTGCTTCTTGCTCTGCACGTGAGATTCCACCGCTGGAAAGTCTCCCGACACATAACGCAGATTCAGGAGCATTTCACCCACCGTGACCAGAAACACTCGTTCTTTTCAAGCCGCTGTTGAACTTGCATCCTGCCATGTTTTCTAAAGTAGCCGATGCTTCACGTTGTCGGGGATGGGACCGAATACGCGGGGCCCCTTTAAGAGAAGGGGCGTGGCCCCGGTGACACCAGAGACACCGCAGAGCAACCGGAGAAAAATACGGACCTGGCGGAACAGATTGCCTCATATTCGCAGTGACATGACACCCAAAAAATGTAAGACCAATCCAATCTGAATTTAAGACAATTTAAGACTTTTTAAGGCCTTATTTTTAGGAAAAGCAATTTAAGACTTTTTAAGACTTTTTAATGCCCCGCGGACACCCTGTGTATGGTGTGTGTGTGTGTGTGTGTGTGTGTGTGTGTGTGTGTGTGTGTGTGTGCGCTCACTCTTGCTGGTGCGCAGCAGGTTCTGCCGGCCGGCCCCCAGCAGGCTGGTGAGTCCGGGGACGCTGGCGGGGACCTCCGTCTCCAGCAGGGGACAGACCCGGGAGCACACCTTCAGCAGGTGGTCTGGACTGACGTGGCGGTGGAGCTTCACCTACACACACACACACACACACACACAGAGACACACAGAGAGACACTTAGCTCCATTGTTGACAAACATCAACAACAAAAACACGAGCTGCAAAATACAAATGGGAATAATTAGAGATTTGTTCTCTGACTTTAGCTTCACACACACACAACACACACACACACACACAACTCTGCCCTTTAAAGACAGAATACTAATAACCGAATCAATTACTAATTCTGCTTTTAACCGAAATAATCCGGCTAACAGGGACAAAATGAGTCAAATGACCCTTTTCTTTTCTTTCTTTCTTTTTTCCACTGAATGACATTTATAAAACACAACGAACCCACGATGACTTATTAATTAATTAATTAATTAATCATTATTAAATATCTCCATCGTGCAAATAAAGAGAATAAAATGGCAACTGCAGAAAAATGTATGCTGAAATTCTGAAATGTTGTCTTATAAATTCTAAATGGATCCGGTAGACGACAAACACAGACACACACACACACACACACACACAGTGTTATGAACACAGTGCGTCTCAGGACACACACACACACACACCAGAAGGACGAGTGAGATCAGACATGCGACTCGCAGCCCCGCGTGAGGATTTTAAATGGTTTTAAAAATATATAATAAAATCAGACGTGCAGTAATCAGCTTTTTGTTTCTCACACACACACACACACGCACACGCACACACACACCTCATTTAAATATCCAAACAGGGTCAAATAAGCCTGAAATTAAACAATCACTCCACACACACACACCATTATTTGTATACCTTCCATGAACACCGACAGTAACACTTATTCTCTCTCTCTCACACACACACACACTTAATTTCTTTCAACGCTGCTGCTGGCTCAGAGACTTGGTCAGTGTTTTTATAGCACATCTCTCACACACACACACAACTCCAGTTTTACTCGCTTCTTAAAGGTAATGGTTGACCACGCCCCCCCCCCCCCCTACGTCACAGCAGCACCACCATAAAAGCACATGGCCCCTCTGGGCATGACTCCTCCTGTCCTCCTCCTGGGCGCTTTATACATTTTAACCACACGCCATTAAATAATATCAATAAATATCACTCACTCCAAGAGTAGTATTACTATCACTATACATTCACGAAGCATTTACGATAAATACATTTAAAAAATTAAATAAATAAACAATAGAATTATTACATTGTAAAAACGTAATTATTAAAAAATATGTAAAAACGTTAAAAACAGGCTGCTATTACGACGTGTTAAACATATTAGTCGACGCCGTGTTCAATTTTAATATGCAAAAAATAATAATAATAATGATAAAAATAATTAATCCGCATTAATTAGCCTCAATTAATACCGTTAATAACCATACAGTATCCCCCTCCCCCCGCCCCCCTCTTATAGCAGCCTAGACATCTACACAACCACCGAAGAAGAAACGTATCCAGCCCCCCCCACACACACACACTCCAAAACACCCGGGTTATATTTGGTCTAATAATTAAAAGCCATCCGCAGTATTTTTTTTAATAGAGGGAAATTATGCACAATAGACGTGAAGCAGTCTGGGAATGAGAGGAGCGGAGAGAGAGAGAGAGAGAGAGAGAGAGAGAGACGACACAGGCCGAGAAACACCGCATTATTAAACCTATTACAATATACTAATAACAGCAGTAATATTAATATTAATAATAATAAAACGTCCCGCTGAATCTATACACGCGATCTCGTCTCATGTGTGTGTGTGTGTGTGTGTGTGTGCGTGTGTCCGTGCGCGCGAGGCATGGATACAAACACGTCCGGTGCATGCGGATTAAAATAGTCCCCATTATGTGTCCATTATTAACCTTAAAATAAAATTGTAATCAAATAAAAAAATAGCACCAGAAAAATGTGTGTGTGGGGTTTTTTTCGGGGGGGGGGGGGTCACTCTCACGCGCACGCGGCCAGTGGAGCGCTGTGTGAGCCATGATGCATTCCCTCCACGCCCCCATGCGTAAAAACGGCCACGGACACGTTTGTTTACATGAACAATTATTACGTGGGACAAGAGCTGCACACACACACACACACACACCGATCACCTCGTAACACACACACACCTCTCCAAAATGACGTCACAACATCCTCAAATCGAATATCCTGTTTTATAATTATTATTGTAATTATTATTGTTATTGTGTTTTTATGGGGGTCCTCGCAGGACTCGAGAGCCTCCATCCCCTCCTCCTGGTCCGGGGCTCGTGGCGCAGGGAGTCCCTCCTCCGGATCCTGGCGCTCCTACGCCACAACACTCATGACGTAGCACGACCCCCTCCTCCTCCCCCTTTTTCAGAAACTATTAAAAACCCTTTTCTGACATGCATGCCACCAAAAAACTCCCACCAGCAGGCTGGGACCCTCAACGCCCCCCCACACAAAAAACTTGCAGCCTGCAAAGTTTTTTTTTTTTTTTTTTTTTTGTGTGGGTACTATTTCTTTACCACCTGATTCTCTAAAAAAAAAATTGCGGGAAATTCAATTTTTATTTCGCTCTCTCTCTTTAAAAACTTTCCCCCTCGGATAGATAGGAGCCTTACCAGGTTCTGGTAGGTCCCGGGGTGCTCCTGCCCGGTCCAGTCCAGCCGGATGGGGAGCAGCTGGGGGCAGAAAAGACTCATAAATGCGGGAAATGACAGTTAAAAATAATTATAAATCAAGATATTAAAACAAAAAGTGCAGAAGAGAGGGAGAGAGAGCATCTCTCCTGACTCGCTCACCTCCTTCTCCTCCACCTCCCTTATCAGGGTCTGAAATAGGGATAAAAATAGACAAAAATTACACCTCGTGACAATTTCGGACACATTTATGGAAAATACATCAAACGCCGCACCGACCTCGGCTGCTTTCTGACACGGTCCGGCTTCTAGGAACCGGGCTATTAGGAAGTAGAGTTCTGGAAGCGGGTCGGAGGGGGAGAGAGAGGGAGGGAGAGAGAGGGAAGAGGAGCTGCGTTAGAAGAGGGCACCGAAGGAGGAGGAGGAGGTGGGGGGTATTAAAAAACAACCGTGACATATGTGTTGCCGATCTCCTTTACTCACCAGAAGTCAACTGCGCGATGAGTGTACTGTCTGTAGCCATTTTGGTTGTTGTTCGCCAGGGCAGCGGCGGTCTAAGTGGCTGCCCTGTAGCTGTCACTGTTTATCCACCAGGAAGAGGCTGCCTCCATTCAGCTACGCTCGCGCAAGAGTCCCCGGCTGCGTCGTGTATCCCTCCGCGAAACGGACAACTAGTGCGCCCGGTTTTTTTTTTGGGAACCTCACCTCCTTTACTCTACCTCCCCACCGTAAAACAACCGTGTTCCGCTACCCGCACGGCAGCTCAGGTAATCCGGTGATGACTATCTTGTTTCTCGGTGGACGGGGAGGGATGTTTTTTATCGGCGGTTGGTCGCTTGTGGAGGCATGTTTGTTTGAATCACCCCCCCCTCCCCTCCCCCTTTCAGCGCAAGCCCTTCCGCGGAGGTATACACGGCGGTGTGTCTTGTCTCCGCGCATGTAGAGGGGAGGTAGAAATGGCAGCCTGCTGTCGGAGAGGACACTTTGCTGCAGAATGGCCGTTACCTCGTAGCTGAACGACATTTATCACCTTTTCTTTCTTTTTTTGATTTTTCTATGTAATTACAGGCATATACATCCGTAGTCTAGAATGTGTGGCGGATTAACACAACGCAAGTCCTATTTTCTTTCACGTATTCGTAGCTGCGGATGTAGAACATGGCGGCCGTTTGTTTTAAAGAGGGATTTTACAGCCGATCTGACGGGTTTAGCTCGTTTCTTTTCATTAAATAATACACCTAACTGTCTGTATTCGGTGTGTGTTTCGTTGTCGGCTTCGGTTGTGATTACTCTGTCGTTGTTGTGTAACAAGATGTCTGGCGAACACACCCACTCCTCTCTCTGAGCCGTTTGGTAGGAAGTCGTCCATTTCTCTCACAAATACAGCCAGGCAGTAAAATGGGGGAAGGGAATGAAGAAGAAGAAGAGGAATGCAGCTTAATAAATGAAACCTCATGAGTTGCAAGAATGTTTTAATGCCGCCGAGACATTTACACACGATAAATAATCAAGTAGGATTATCAAGGAAATGCAGCACATGGCCCACTTCCTCTGGAAAGTTGAGAGAAGGAACAACACTTGTTTCCTGCCCCAAATAATAGTTTTTATATATATATATATATATGTGTGTGTGTTTTGTAGCAGTTTGGCCCCCAAAAGAAGAACACACGCTCCTCGTCTCTTCCTGACCTTTTGAACTTTGTACTCTTTCTGATGAAAAGCACACGTTCTACCCGTCTCCCCGCGTGCTGTTGAGCAAGATCGCTTTTTATCAATGGCAAACAAGTCAGGTCGATGTTGTGTTTCCTTACAACCTAAAAATACAGGAACAAAATAAACACTGACACACCTGGAAGTGTTTCTTCACACATGACCCCCCCCCCCCCCTTCCCTCAGTATAATAAACAGTTCTTTTATATATTTACTATAACCCGGCCTCTTTTTGTACAGAACATTCTAATTCTAAGTATTTAAATAGGATCATTTAAGTCAGCTTTCTTAACGAGGCATCAATAAACTAATTACTATGTAACACATACATATTATAAACATAGCAGGACGGTGTAGTACTCCAGATGGTCTTGGTACTCGAGACCAGGATCAAGACCGCTTCTTTGTAGGTTTGGTCTCGGTCTAAAAAAACTGAGAGGACTGGACCTTCTTTTTTCCGGGGCCACAACTGTTTCGTCACAGTGAACTCCAACAATGCTTCCGGTTGTATTTATTTATTTATGTTGTGATCATGAGTGCATGCGGTAAAACCCTCGGAGGCTAATGTGTGATTTTTTATTTTGGGCTGCACAAAATAAACTGAATTTAATTGAATTGAAGATTGTTCATTTGTTTTTATGGGAATGCGACTCTTTCAAATCCTTTTTGAGGATCACCTCTGGGTGTCATGCGGTCTGGCCTCGGTTCAGGTCCCGACGTGGATCCGGGTTCAGGGGGTCTGGACGACAACGCCGGTGCAGAGTCGCATCACCTCTGACCTGCTGTAGTTTAGTTTACGGACACATAAAACATGCACCGCATAGTCAAGGCCCAACCACCACCACCACCACCACCCCGTGACCCTGAACCCCCCATCATGGCCACAAGGAGGCGACCTCATTCTGCAGCAGGACCTAGTGCACAGGGGGGAGGACTCAAAGGTGACAGACCGTGATAGAGGACCTCGTGGTTCTGACTTCAACAACAATGCATTTTTTCCATTTTTCAAACAATGCAAGCTTCATTTATTCTCGTCCGCTCCTTTTCACGTGTGACAGAACCGCCACAAACGCATGAATCCGGGAGGCGGACGTGTCAAAGGGCCTCTCTGCATCGAGAGTGATGGCTCCTGCGTTATTGATCCGTGCAGGAAACCTTTCCTTTTTCTTATAATTTCATATTTGTGTGGTCTAAAAGGTCTACGGATGTTTTTTTGTGTGTCCAGCTTTCAATCTGGGTCCAGTGGCTCGGGGTCAAAAGGTCAAATCGTCCGAGTGGAAACAAACCTGTCAAAATGACACGTCGATGTATTCACTTCTATTAAGCATCAAATTGTTGACCCAGAGGCTTCTGAATTTATTTATTTTTTAATTCATTTAAATTGGCCTCTCTCCTGTATTCGTGGCATTCAGACTTCCTCACTCAAAAACAACAACAACAACAACAAAGGAAGCGGGTCCACCTCATCGGTCCCGTGAGAGCGAGTGACAGTCTGTTCTCAAAATGAAGAGAGAGTACGGCCTTGTCGTCAGTCTCTCGGCAAATGCTGACCTTTCACTTCCTGACACAGCAGATGTATTTAACACAGCCACGCGCCCCTGGCGACCACACACACACACACACACACACACACACACACAGATACACACAGCGCCGGCTTTGTGTTGCTTTAAAATGAAATTCTGAACCTGGACACGGTGAAAAAAGCAGCTGAAAACACGCTACACCTCCGGCCAACGCGCGATCATTATAATTCTGCACGCAGTAGTTTTTATACACCAATAAGAGACGCGTGGAAAAAAAACACACCAAAAACTCATCATGTGACATCAACTTTTACAATTTTATTTTCAAAAAATTCTCCCAACAGGATGAAACTCAAGAGAAGTCCAGAGGGTCCGAAGAACAGAGGCGCCGCTCGTTATTGCTAATGTCACTCTGCTGCGGGGCGAAGGCGGTCAGGAGGGGGAAACACAAACACATTCACTCCGTCACACACACACACACATTTAAAAAAAAGGAGCGAAAACGAAGTGGCGGTGATTCTAAAAACTAAAATCTTTCCAAAAAAAATAGTTTTTGAAAGCGTCAGATGTTCTTCATGAAGTTTTTTTGTAGCTCGGCATCCAAACTGTGCATCCGCATCCCCAAAATGCTCACGGCGTAAGCATCGGAGGATCGAGAGAGCCGACGGTCGTGTTCACGGCCCCCTTCAGGAAAGGTGAGGAACTGCAGCCGCCCGATGAAAAAACTCTTCATTCCAGAATTATTTTTCTCCCATTTTTTTCTAAGAGGTGAAGTGAGAGAGAGTGGAGGGCGGAGCGAAAAAATAAATAATGTAAAGACATACAGGATGGGGGGGGGGCTGCTGGTTGTCCGTCTCTACTATCACAAGTCTAAAGAAAATTCGGCGTGGTACAAAAATCCTCAGTAAAAAAAAGATGCTTTGCTGCCACGGCGTCAGAAAGGTGGGGGGGGGGGAGTTGGGTCTTTACGCCTTCTCCTCCTCCGCCTCCTCAGTTACCTGGAAGCGGAGAAGAGAGAGAAATGACTTCATCATTCTCGCCACAGGTGGGTTATGAAAGCGACCGGTCCCCAAAGAAGGTGAATAACAACTCCTTATTTATACCGGGGCCGTTAAAAACTATTTTTTTCCCGTGAATTATAAAAAGTAACCGGAACCTCGTTTCTGCTTTTGAAGTTTTCAAATGTTTTTTTTTTTTTTTACGTTGAGATTTAATTCACCGCCACTTTATATCTCACGTGAGATATGGCCGCCGCCAAATCTCCCGTGTTGTGATCCGGTTGTACATGTATGTTAGCTACTCACTGGAACACGGAGCTCCTCTAGTAGCCACGGGAATCGTCCCGCTCTCTCGTCTGAACTGAGCGCCGGTGGAGCCGCACGTCTACGAACAGCCAATCACATTTCACGTGTCACAAGCCGCCTCCCCCTTCCAAAAAAAGTGTCCCACTTCACTGCACACGGCGACATCACTCCATCGCCCGCTTAAAACACGCCACAGCACGCTGTCGGGGTGAATGCTGTGGATGCGGCGTGATGTTAGAGGTCACGCACACGTTGGAGGTTGGTTAGAGGTCACGCACGCTGGAGGTCGGTTAGAGGTCACACACACGTCGGAGGTCGGTTAGAGGTCACACACACGTCGGAGGTCGGTTAGAGGTCACACACGCTGGAGGTCGGTTAGAGGTCACACACGCGACCGTCGGAGGTCGGTTAGAGGTCACACACGCGACCGACGGAGGTCGGTTGGAGGTCACACGCGCCGGAGGTCGGTCGGTTAGAGGTCGTACCCTTGACTCTGACCGTCTCGCTCTGCCCTCTCACCGACATCGAGGAGGCAGCCGAGCTTCTGACGAAGGACACGCTGACAGACGGACGGGACACGTAGATCTGTGTGTGTGTGTGTGTGTGTGTGAGTGTGTGTGTCGTGTTTTTACACAAATTGACAAATAGAGGGAATAAAAGTTATTTTAGCGTCTGACCTTTTTTGCAACAACAAAAAAAGATCTATTTGTCCCTCCTCGTACCTGATTGGTCCCTCCGTTGTGGGCGGGGCCATCATCCTTCTTTCCCTTAGGGACGACTTTCTTTGCCTTCGGTCCCTTATCGTCTGCCACCTTCTACACAAATGATATGAAATGATGAAGAGGAAGAAGAAGAAGAAGGATGAACAGGAGCAGAAAAATAAGAAGATGGAGAAGATGAAGAAGGAGAAGAATAAGAAGAAAACAATGAGTGCAAAGTATGTTCGCATGCATGCGTCTGTTTGTGTGTATGTGTGTGTGTGTAGACATGTGTGTGTGTGTGTGTAGACATGTGTGTGTGTGTGTAGACATGTGTGTGTGTGTGTGTGTGTGTGTACCTTCACGCTGGTCTTCTTGGTCTCGGGCTTTGTTGGAGCCGGTTTCTGTAAATCGAGTCGTTTTCAGTTAAAACGACTAAACCTTTCAAAGTGATGGAGGAGCGTTGACCTCTGACCTGTATTGTTAAACACTAGGAGTCACGAGGACTCACGGTGTTCATCGTGAAGGACTTCATATTTGCTGAGCAGTGTGATCCGTCATTGTTATCAGTTTTTAAACATCTGCTTCGACTCAAAAGTTCAGATTGTGTCCACTAGGGGTGAACCGAGTTCTCCTGAAGCTGCTGCGGCTCAATCGTGTGATTCTTTCTCAGAATATCTCAAGAGAGACATAAATACGTTTTACCCCGGGGGGGAAGCGGGGTGTTACATTTACAATTCCCGACAATATTGCATTGTGGGGGAAAACCCCGCTAGTAAGAGCACATGTGATGCAGCCGCTACACAACATGCTAACGTATTTCATTAAATAAGATTAAATATCAGGAAACATGCAAACAAATATACAAATCATCACAGTTCAGAGGCTGAAAAGATAAGTTTGATCATTTTGGGAAATACACTTTTTCATCTTCTTACACTCTCATTAAACGTGACGCTAGCATGGTTAGCTTAGCTTAGCGTAAAAGATGGAGTCCTCCCGTAAAACAGCAATTTTTGTCACACTTTAGTTGTTTTCTTGCACAGATCAAACAAATGAGATATAAAGTCTTTATGTGTGAGCTGGAGAGGTCAACAGGGCCATACTAGCTAGCCACGCCCCCTTTTCGGTCTGTAATGTTAAGCTAACAAGATGTATGTAATGCTAAGCTAACAAGGTGCTAGCTGCACAGTGAGCGTGTTTCCCAAAATGTCAACTTGTGTCTTCAAAGTGTACGTGCAGAGACTCAATAGAGAACATGCAAAGGACAACACAGATAAAAACAACAACAACACACTCGTATGGCAGCGCTGCATGATCACATAACATATGTTACCCTTCATTTGATGGATCATAACATTATAGTTCGACCCACACTGGGATTTGGGGGACAATTTGAGCATTGAAGCTTCTATCAAGGAGTCTTTAACTTTAGTGAAGGATCCAATTGAGAGGAAGATGCGTTCTAGGTTGTTGTGAACTCTTTCCGTTGCCATGGAGACATGCAGCCACACGCCGAGCGTCAACAAGCGAGCGCGACACTTCCTGTCCCACGAGACCGAGGCGGGGTGAGGGAGGAGAGAGGTGAGGACAGGTGAGAACAACACTTACCACGGACAATCTCTCTGACCTTCTGGGGGGCTACCGGAGCAAGGGATGAGAGAGAGAGGGAGAGAGAGAGAGAGCGGCAGAGAGACACAGGTATCAGTTGTACCTTTACAGGCGGATCTTCAGAGCTTGGTGACGGCTACAAGTGTCCTAATCATTACCCGTCATGTGTCTATTATCTCACACACACACACACACACACACAGCACACAAATGCAGGGCCACACACACACACTGATCAACGTTTACCTCTTGCTTTGTGACTTTGGAGGCCTCTTTGCCCTCGGGGCCCTCTGGAGACTGGAGGAGATGCATCATGGTTAATACAGGGACACTTTGTACTATTTGGGCTTTTTTTAGAGGGGGGCGGGGCTAATAGCAGGTCAAAAAGCCACATGCAGTGGTGTAGATCATCAGAAACCTGGAGATTACTTTGAGCTGCAGCTCGGCGGTCTGTGTCACCGTCATCAATCAGAATGAAGGCATTATCAGACGTACATGGTGGGAGTTCATGAGGGCTGCAGCATTAGAATGGAAACGACCAACATCCCCTTGATCACTATTGTTTGGGTAGATACAGATTTGGTGCAACAACAACAAAAGTTTGACCATTAGAGTTTTTTTTTTAAAGGTGCAAATTCCTACAAGGTATTGCAACACCTGGAGAAACACCGGCGAAAAAGTGGGTTTATCTTTGAACCCGTTTTCATACAAAAAGTTCAGTTTAAGGAGTTAAAGGGATCCTTTGTAAGTCGGCCATTCTAGTTTTTACATCGGCAATTTTGTATTGATTATTTATTTATTATGATTATTTTTAATTTTATCCTTTTTATTTTTTATTATTATTATCATTTTTATTCGTTTAAAAAAATGATTTATTATTATTATTATATATATATATATATATTGTATTATTATTTTTATTTTCACCTCCCCAACACGACAAACATGCATAACATGATAGTACAGTGGAAACCTTCAGTGGACTAGTTTATTATGGACTAGTTTATTATGGACTAGTGTATTCTGACAGTATTACGAGACGGTGCTGCGGGGTTCTAAAGTTAAGAATTTAAAGTGTGAATTCAGGGTTCTGGTTGTATTCATTGTCCGTGAATTTGAATTATTAAATCATGGAGATCTCATGTGATCCACCGCCTCTGTTCAATAACACACCGGGAGGAGGAGGAGGAGGAGGAGGAGCTATGAAGCCCAACCATGGTACTCCTTGAGCAGCGAGAGAGAGAAAATGTCAAAGGGTCACTGATGAGCCGTACTCACACTGATGGGTGATTATCAAAACTATTATAATAATCAATAAATTGGGCAAAAACGCCCAGAAGTTACTGGCTGTGAATATCTGCTGGAGCTCTTCGTCTTTTATGTTTTTCAAGGAGTCTTAAACTGGGTTTTTTTAAAAAGCTTCAGCTTTGGGAAATGTTTGTTTCATTTTCTGATATTTTCTTTTTAATCAAAAACAACAACAAATCCTCAAACAAATGAACAAAAAATAAATAACCGCTAATTTACTCCCACGTGGTCGGGTGTATAAGAATATATTATTCATACATATTCACACATTGAGCACAATATAAAGAGGAATGACAATCATTAATGTCTCAAGTTAAATAGTTTAACATTTCATTTTCATTTTTAAATTATTTGTGTTTTTCCTCATATTCTAGAAACAACAAATTAAACCTTAACCACATTTCATTCCAGTAATCATCCATCCCAACGACAATAATATGTTTGGCTCTCTGATGACTTGTGATTAACATTTTAATGGCTTCATCTTTCTTTAATAGAGGAGTGTGAACATTGACGTGGACCATGACGTCACAGCTGCATGAAGAGCACCCTGAACATGGCATAGGACACACGGAGGCTGCAGGCACGTGAGGACCCCCCCCCCCCCACCCCCACCAAAACCACACAAAAAGAAAAGCAGGTATAGATGAAGCCCCGCAGGTTGCCCCCCCCCCCCCCCCACACACACACCCATTGTTTGTTTATATATGCCAGAAAAAGCTCATTTCCACATGTGTGCGCAGGTACAAGCAAAGAGCTGTTTGGATAACGTCACGGCCTCTTTTATTGTGCCTGATCCCCTCTTTCTCTCTTTCTTTCTCTCTTTCTTTCTTTCTCTCCAGGTCAATGTCGGGGTTCGAGCCGTCGGCTCGCGCGCGCTTGACATTCATCCGCAGCCGGAGAGCCAGCAGTGAGACACGGGATGAAGGAGGAGGCGTTTGTTTGTTTGTTTGAACTACTCCATTACGTGTCATGCAGACTCGATAAGTCGCGCGGTCGAGGTTCACCACCACGCACGTTCTCCGGGGAGATTTTACGCATCCATCCATCCGGGGACGTTCAGCCAGAGCGCACCGCGGACAGGGAAGTGGCGGATAAACAGCCACGGGGACGGCCATGGAAATGAACGCGTGTGGGAGCGTGAATAAAAAGGAGAAGAAACATACATCTTGCAATAAGATATCGCGCTAAAAATAGAAAGACTTGTCAAAATAAACCCGGGGAAGGTTTTACGCGTTCCTCAAACTTTGGCACGCCTCACCTGCCTCGACGTCGCCAAATGAAATCGCGCCGCGCAATTTATATTTTTCTCGCCCTCAAATGCAAAGAGCAGATAAATAAATAAATAATGAAATAACTCCAGTGAAGTGAGCCGCTGGACGACACTCACCTTTCTCTTCGGCATTTTTACGCGTGATTTATTCTCCGACGAGCACGAGCACGAGCTGAGGTCCAACCCGGAAGGTCCAGAAGAGGTAGATTAGAACCAGACCTCGGAATACAGGATCGATATCTAGGCACCTTCGATAATATGTTGATTATATGCACCCCCCAAAAACTCTCCGGGCCCGACCTCCAGCAGCCATTGGGCACGGGAGTCAAAATCCTGTCCTGTGCTGACTCCTGATTGGCTCGTCCACCGTCTCTATGTAAATAAGAAGGCTCGCGCTCATTGGCCGCGGTGGCAGTCAGAGGGCGGTCTGTGATTGGCTGCGCGCTCTTTGTGCGCAGACGGCGAGGACTGAGAGGGAAAGGTGGAGACGGGCCAATGAAAAGCCAAGGAGGGGGGGGGGGGAGTCCAGGTGAATCTGGGTGATGTAGGATGAGAGAGAGAGAGAGAGAGAGAGAGAGAGAGAGAGAGAGAGAGAGAGAGAGAGGAGGTCGTTGTCCCCAGATGAGCGCCACTGCATTGTAGTCAATGTTAACAATACATTAAATGGTGCTATTGTGAAGGCATTATTGCAAGGGCTGCTGGGTAATTTATTTCATTATAATCGGTATATACACACAGAAACATGAAGGTAACATCTGGAACCAAAAATGGTTCTTCAGAGTGATGCCATAGAAGAACCATGTATGGTTCCTTAAAGAACCTTTCAAACCAGGGTTCCTTAGAGAACCATTTCACTAAAGAGTTCTCTAAAGAACCTAAAGGTGTCTCAGAGAACCTTCAAAAGACGGTTCTATAAGGCACCAGGGTTCTCAAAAGAACTATTTCACTAAAGAGTTCTTCAAAGAACCTATAATTTAATATATTGGAAAATAAAATAAATAAATAAAATAAAAAACAGTTGCGGATACATTTTCTGTCAATTCACCAATTTCCATAAACACTTATTTTTTCTATTTGTGAAAGACTCAAAGAAAACCATGTTTGTGTATCTAAAAGTGTTAAAACACACAAACTGCAGGATGTGTGTGTGTGTTGATTAATTTAAAGGAACATTCTGTCGTGTAAATAAGGAACTTCTATAAAAACAGACGGCCATAAAACACGCGACAAAGAAATCTACAACAGCAGCCTCGACATTCTGGTGTCGCATCACAATAGACACGCACACACACGCACACACACACACACACACACACACACACACACACACACACACACACACACACACACACACACACACAATAGACGGAGCTTTCCTGCCCAAACAAACAGAAACCCTTCATGTTAGAAGTCGACCCAGAACACAGGAGCAGGTAGCTCCACTGTTCACACACATTCACACTGTCAGCTAAATGTAGCACACACTCACACACACACACACACACACAATGAGGAACATGTACGACACATACGTACATAATGACACAAAAGGAAACCACACTGAAAACAAATCGTCCCCAGAATGCTTACTTTTTATATTCTGATGCTTTTCCTCTTTATTTTGACATAATGTACATTTAAAAGTTAATGTAAGCCTAAAAAAGAGTGTGTATTTTATTTGGGGGTGGAGGGGCTGGAAGCTTCTTCACACAATATAAACATAAAGCTTTCATCTACAATCATATATAAGAAAACAAATGAATGAATGTTAGAAAAAAATGTGCTCCAAAATAATATTTAATAATATACAGCCACGGATGTTGCACAACAATGTTTAGCATCATGTTTTATATGTTCATATTCTTATTCTAACTTGTTTGCATACAATAAAAAAATCACTAAATGTCATAAACATCGTATATATATATATATATGTATATATATACATATATACAATCACTAAACGTCATAAATATAGTATATGTATATTAGAAATGTCCTTATTTTTCAAAGAAAAGCATTGTTTTTTTCAATGAAGATAACATTAAATCAATCAGAAATACACTCTATACATTGTTAATGTGGTAAATGACTATTCTAGGTGGAAACGTCTGGTTTCTAATGAAATATCTCCAGAGGTGTATAGAGGTCCATTTCCATCAACGATCACTCCAGTGTTCTAATGGTACATTGTGTTTGCTAATCGCCTTAGAAGACTAATGGATGATTAGAAAACCCTTGAAAACCCTTGTGCAATTATGTTAGCACAGCTGAAAACTGTTTTGCTGATGAGAGAAGCTATAAAACTGGCCTTCCTTTGAGCTAGTTGATTATCTGGAGCATCACATTTGTGGGTTCGATAAGACTCTCAAAATGGCCAGAAAAAAAGAACTTTCATGTGAAACTCGCCAGTCTATTCTTGTTCTTAGAAATGAAGGCTATTCCATGCGAGAAATTGCAAAGAAACTGAAAATGTCCTCCAGCGGTGTGTACTACTCCCTTCAGAGAACAGCACAAACGGGCTCTAACCAGAGCAGAAAGAGAAGTGGGAGGCCCCGGTGCACAACTCAGCAAGAAGACAAGTACATTAGAGTCTCTAGTTTGAGAAATAGACGCCTCACAGGTCCTCAACTGGCAGCTTCTTTAAATGGTACCCGCAAAACGCCAGTGTCAACGTCGACAGTGAAGAGGCGACTCCGGGATGCTGGCCTTCTAGGCAGAGTGGCAAAGAAAAAGCCATATCTGAGACTGGCCAATAAAAAGATTGGTATGGGCAAAAGAACACAGGCATTGGACAGAGGAAGATTGGAAAAGGTGTTCTGGACAGATGAATCCAAGTTTGAGGTGTTTGGATCACACAGAAGAACATTTGTGAGACGCAGAACAGGTGAAAAGATGCTGGAAGAGTGCCTGACACCATCTGTCAAGCATGGTGGAGGTCATGTGATGGTCTGGGGCTGCTTTGGTGCTGGTAAAGTGGGACATTTGTACCAGGTAAAAGGGATTTTAAATAAGGAAGGCTATCACTCCATTTTGCAACGCCATGCCATACCCTGTGGGCAGCGCTTGATTGGAGCCAATGTCCTCCTCCAACAGGACAATGACCCAAAGCACACCTCCACATTGTGCAAGAACTATTGAGGGAAGAAGCAGGCAGCTTGCTGTCTGTAATGGAGTGGCCAGCACAGTCACCAGATCTCAACCCCATTGAGCTGTTGTGGGAGCAGCTTGACCGTATGCTCCGCAAGAAGTGCACCGAGGCCCATTTCAACCTGCTGGAAGTCAGGGGGTCGGTCGACACACGAGGGGCCCTCCACTGGGGCCCACGAGGGTCCGTGCGATGGCCGACAGACGACCGGACACCAGAGAATACGCATCGCATCCTGATTCAACGTCTGCCATCGATCCCTCGAAATGCTACACACTGTTCCTTTAAGCCCAAAACCTTTGTGGGAATCAACACGCCATATAAGGGAATGGTAGAGATGTTGTTGTTGTTGTTTATTTATTAATTAAATCGCGGGTCCAGAATAATTATTTTCTCATAAAACAAAACACTTGTTGTTGTTACAGTGGTTTGAAGTGATGTCGTACATTTTACTCCAAATATCTTTAAAAATGTCCAAATCACACGGTTAACACGTTACAGAGAAACAATGAGGCCTGAGGGGCCACTTTGTATTTTAATCAATATTCGATTAATACACGTTTAACTATTTAGTGGATTAATTGAATGCAGAGTTGGAGAAGAAGTTGTTATAACTTAATTAAAGTAGAGAACTTAATGTGAGAACAGATGATGAAGACTTTAATGCTCTTGACACCTGAACATCTGCATTTGTTTTGATTTATTGTGACGTCTTCTTTTCATTAATATAACTCTGCAGCTCTGATATGATATTTAAAAATAAAATCTATTTCCCCGAATGTGATAAAATAATAGTTAAATAATAACAATAAAAACATTTAAAGTTTCAAATGCTTACTGTGGACGCAGCGTCATCATCGAGACGCCATCTTTTACTTGTGAACAGAGCTTCCACGGGACTCGACCGCCCCCTGGTGGTCGCGGTCGGTAACGGCCGCTGCAGGTGCGACTGGTGCGTCGCACTTTTCATCTTTACGTCGTTACCGGGGGCGGAATGAGGGCCGCGGGGGCTTTAAAAGAGAGTATTTATAGTCTGGAGAGGGAGGAGAATTATTATTTTAATGCATTTAAAAAAAATTGAAATGTGCATTTACATATTTAAATATAAGGCTCTTCACATTTGACACATTTATCTGCATTTATATATTTATGTAACAGTATTAATCTTCGAGCATACAACGCTTTCTACAGACACCGAGATGTCTATTTGTAATACTCCTCCCCCCGTCTCAACATTACGTCATTGGCAGTTGATTATTTATTTGTTTTGGTGGAGGTGGAGAGAGAGAGATAGAGAGAGAGAGAGGGGAAGAGGAAGAGAAGCACCGGAACAGCCTTTAATTCGTCTCTTAATGCTCCGGTTGCTCTGGTTTCATTATCTGTAAATAAATGCGACACAGGCTGTGCGCGCGCACACACACTTGCACGACAACATAAAGAAGAAGAAGCACGCAGCGCAAACAGGCGGGACTTCCTTGCGGGCTGTTTATCCGGGTGTGCAGCCTGCAGCGGGACAACGAGGTGAGCTCCGCTTTCATTTGGATACATTTATATATATTTATACATATATTTCAAATATTTTAATTTGATCGCATTTCTCCGCCGCCGTTGCGCGTGCGATTGTCTTCCTGTTCGCACGCGCAGCTGCGTGTTTGTAGCCGTTAGCTCCGCGTGAAGGAGACGCGGAGGGCTCGTGACCCCCCCAGTAGGGGGGCTTCGTTGAGACACGTCAAAACATGCGTCGCGGTCCTCCGTCTGATACGATCACCAATGACGTCACTTGCCTGTATGCTGCGCGTGCATGATGTCAACACCGTGGCTAATATAGCGCGTGCTCTGGATGTCACGAGCTAACTTCACTAAATAGATTCTTTAGTCTTCTGAGTAACTGGTGAATAATAATTATAATAATATAATGAACCTATAAAATGAACCAATTATGTTCCCACTGTCAATAAACAAGATATTAAATGTGCAATATAATGCTAAAATAATTATATTCTGAGAAGCTGGAATCAGACAATTTTTTTCAATTCTTCTTCAGTAAATTAATTGTTTATTATATCAATTTTCTACTGTGCAAACTAATTGATTGTTTGTCATAATCGATAAACACGTCACTCGACTCAAGAGGCCAGCAGGTTGGTTGCAAATGGCTGAATGGCGAAAGGTCCGTGGGCCCCTGAATGTTACATCTCATTTATCATGTTAATAATTGTGTAAATGAGTCCGATGCTCGACATCGTCACTGGATTCATGATTTCCCTGAACTGTAACTATAGCAGTTAGTTTGGTAGTTTGTAAAGCAAAACTACCAAAACATGGTGTTCTAGTATGTGTGAGCAGGCGTCTCGTGGACGTGGTCATCGTGACGCCACCCGTTGGTTTGAGGCCTCGGGTTTTGGCGTCGCCATCTTGGATGACAGCCGTCGCCATCTTGTTTTTTTAACTAACAGAAGTGACCATATGTGGGATGCGGAAGGAGGGACCTGAGACGTCCGTATTCGTCTCTGTAAGCCCCGCCCCTAAAGCATCCCCTGCTTGACTCTACAGACCATAAAGTACTGAATGATGACATCATGCTGTATAGAAGAAGACCTGAAACTAGAGACTGAGACATGAACTCATATTTACAATGTTTACTGTGGGAATACCTCAAGAGAAGTAGTCACTATATAGACTTCTATACAACCAGAGGAGTCGCCCCCTGGTGGTCAGGAGAGAGAATGCAGCTTCAACACATGAAGCATAGACTTCTATACAACCAGAGGAGTCGCCCCCTAGTGGTCAGGAGAGATAATGCAGCTTTAACACATGAAGCATAGACTTCTATACAACCAGAGGAGTCGCCCCCTAGTGGTCAGGAGAGAGAATGCAGCTTTAACACATGAAGCACAGACTTCTATACAAACAGAAGTCGCCCCCTGGTGGTCAGTGGAGAGAATGCAGCTTTAACACATGAAGCACAGACTTCTATACAACCAGAGGAGTCGCCCCCTAGTGGTCAGGAGAGAGAATGCAGCTTTAACACATGAAGCATAGACTTCTATACAACCAGAGGAGTCGCCCCCTGGTGGTCAGGAGAGAGAATGCAGCTTCAACACATGAAGCATAGACTTCTATACAACCAGAGGAGTCGCCCCCTGGTGGTCAGGAGAGAGAATGCAGCTTCAACACATGACGCATAGACTTCTATGTCGCCCCCTGCTGGCCGGTATAAAAGATGCAGGAAGCGGAGGTTGTCTTCGTTAATTGCTCTTCCTCCTGTCTTTCTTTAGGTCTTCTCGTCACACGATGCCGGGCTGCTCGCTGCGAGGAGGCGGCGGCCCTCTGGTTCTCCTGTGGGCGCTGACGCTGCCTCTGGTCTCCCTCCAGCGCCCGGACCGGCCCAAGCTGCTGCTCCTGTCCTTCGACGGCTTCCGCTGGGACTACATCGACCGGGTGCCGACGCCCAACTTCCACAACCTCATCGACGACGGCGTGATGGTGAGCCACGTGGAGAACGTCTACGTCACCAAAACATTCCCCAACCACTACAGCTTGGTGACGGGCCTGTACGCCGAGACGCACGGCATCGTGGCCAACGAGATGTACGACCCGGCCACCGGCCGCTCCTTCTCCATGGAGACGGACAGCATCTACGAGCCGGCGTGGTGGGAGCAGGCGGAGCCGCTCTGGGTGACCGTCCAGAAGGCCGGGGGGCGGAGCGCGGCGGCCATGTGGCCCGGGTCCGACGTGAAGATCTACGGCGTCTACCCGAGTCGGTACCTCCCGTACAACGCCTCGGTCCCCTTCAAAGACAGAGTGGCGCGGATCGTCCGGTGGTTCTCCGGACCCGAGGGGGAGGAGGTGGACTTCGGAGTCCTTTACTGGGAGGAGCCGGACGAGAGCGGCCACGCCCTGGGGCCCCAGAGTCCCCTCATGGACCCGGTCATCACTGACATCGACGAGAAGCTGGGCTTCCTCGTGAACGCGCTGAAGGAGGCGGGGCTCTACGAGAAGGTGAACCTGGTGGTGACCAGCGACCACGGCATGGCGCAGCTGTTCCCCGACAAGATCATCGAGCTGGACCAGTACGTGACCCGAGACCTGTACACCTGGGTGGACAGGAGCCCCGTGGTGGCCCTGCTGCCCAAAGAAGGTAAAGCGTTCGTCAAGAAGTTCCTAAAAAGGGAATCGAATCCGCCGAGACTCTTCAACTCCAGAACTTCTTCTTCTCCTCTTCCTCAGGGAAGCTGGACGAGGTCTTCGGCAAGCTGGTGGACGCCAACCCCAACATGGTGGTGTACAAGAAGGAGGACGTCCCCGAGCGCTTCCACTATCGGCACAACGGCCGGATCATGCCCATCCTCATCGAGGCCATGGAGGGCTGGACCATCATGCAGAACCGGACCGGGCCCTTCATGCGTACGTTGTTCTTCCCCTATTGTTCTATTAATAGCTTCACGGAAGCTCATGTATTCACCAGCTGGTTGGGTTTCACGTCAGATTAGAGATCTCCTGATCTCATGGTGTGTGTTTACTCGACCGGCACTTCCTGGTTGCAACGTGACTCTAAATGACCATAATGTACTAAATGATGACATCATGCTGTATAGAAGAAGACTTGAAACTAGAGACTGAGAAATGAACTCATGTTTACAATGTTTACTGAGGGAATACATCAAGAGAAGTAGTCACTATATAGACTTCTATACAACCAGAGGAGCCTCCTGGTGGTCATTAGAGAGAATGTTGCTTTAACACATGAAGCATAGACTTCTATACAACCAGAGGAGTCGCCCCCTGGTGGTCAGGCGAGATAATGCAGCTTTAACACATGAAGTATAGACTTCTATACAACCAGAAAAGTCGCCCCCTGGTGGCCAGGAGAGAGAATGCAGCTTTAACACATGAAGCATAGACTTCTATACAACCAGAAAAGTCGCCCCCCCCCTGGTTGTCAGGAGAGAGAATGCAGCTTTAACACATGTAGCAAAGAGTTCTATACAACCAGAGGAGTCGCCCCCTGGTGGTCAGAAAAGAGAATGCAGCTTTAAAACATTAAGCGTAGACTTCTATACAACCAGAGGAGCCCCCTGGTGGTCAGGAGAGATAATGCAGCTTTAACACATGTAGCAGAGTCTTCTATACAACCTGAGGAGTCGCCCCGGCAGCATAGTTCTCAGATACTCGACCCGATTGGACTGATTTGAACCGTATTGATTCCACCAAGCGAATGCTGTCACTTCCGTTCTGTAATGGCAGCGATGCATCTGAGGAGCCGTAAAGAAGTAGGTGCGCTCGAGGGTTTAGATTTTATTTTTACATTTTTGCGGTGATGGATTGAGCCGCAACGAGTCGGCCGGCACTAAATCACGTCGAGAGGGCAGCGCAGCCAGCATCCAATAATCCTCCCACGGCCTCCTGATTCGTGGGGTGTGTGAACGAATGTGATAGATTATGCAATAATAATCACAATGACGACTGTCCTTTCCCTCCAGTTGGTAACCACGGCTACGACAACACCCTGCGCAGCATGCAGCCCGTGTTCGTGGCCCGCGGGCCGGCCTTTCGCCAGAATTACCTCAAGGACTCCATGCGCTCCGTTGACCTTTACCCCCTCATGTGCCACATCCTGTCCGTCGACCCGCTGCCGAACAACGGCTCCCTCCCCGACGTACGGGACATGCTTTCCCAGGAGCCGCCGCTGCCTCCGCCCACGCCCGGCACGCCGCCCTCCGGCGCCGGCAGCGCCGCCGCCGCCCCGAGGTTCGACGTGCCTCCCGGGGCCGACGCCCACTCCCACTCCTACGCCCCCCTGGTGGGCTCCCTCCTCGGCGTGGTGATGGTGCTGGGCTTCCTGGTGGTCTACATAAAGCAGGTGACCCTCAAGCAGCTGCCCTCGCTGCACCACCGGAGCAGGGAGATGTCGCAGCCCTTGCTGCAGGAGGACCTGCACCTGTAGACGGAGAGAGAGGGGGGGGGAGAGAAGAGGAGGTGTCGCTCCCCCAAGGTAGTCCACTCTGTCCAGAAGCATCTGGAGGGAATCCAGAGGAGACGTCTGGTGGATCCAGATGACACACTTTTTACACGGGCTTCATCGTGGCTTTGCTTTTCGATTGTGAATTTTACCTCAATATCATCTCGTCGCCGTCACGTTATATTATAAGTGAGGCTTCTTAAGTTAAGAGTATGTTTTTGTTTGTTTTTATGAACCCATGTTGGCCCAATAAAAACTGACGGATAAAAATGGAGGTGTTCGTATGCTCGAAACAGGTGATGGTTAGCGGTGTGTCCGTACAGAAGAGGGATCCAGATTGTTTTTCCTTTTTTATTTATTTAATACATTTATTTATTTAAATAGCACTTTTCAAAACTGATGTTACAAAGTGCCTCACAGAACCCCAAACACTGTTTTGAGGCATATTGACACCTTTTACTCTCCTGGCGGTATCAAGCGGTACAGACGGCTGTAGACTGGAGTTTATTTGGGTTTGTTTTTATTTAACAGATGTGTGTCCATGAGAGGAAAAGACAGAACGGGCCTTCTCCGAACTTAAAAAAAAAAGTTTTTTGTTGTTGTGGTGAACGTGTGGTCTGAGCACTGGATTATAATTTAATTAAAAAAGAAAATATATGTGTGAATATACACTACCGTTCAAAAGTTTGGGGTCACTTAGAAATGTCTTTATTTTTCAAAGAAAAGCACTGTTTTTTCAATAAAGATAACATTAATCATAAATACACTCTCTACATTGTTAATGTGGTAAATGACTATTCTAGGTGGAAGTGTCTGGTTTCTAATGAAATATCTCCAGAGGTGTATAGAGGCCCATTTCCATCAACTATCACTCCAGTGTTCTAATGGTACATTGTGTTTGCTAATCGCCTTAGAAGACTAATGTCTGATTAGAAAACCCTTGTGCAATTATGTTAGCACAGCTGAAAACAGTTATGCTGGTGATATAAGCTATACAACTGGCCTTCCTTTGAGCTTGTAGTTTGTAGAACAAAATTAATACTTCAAATATTAATCATTATTTCTAACCTTGTCAATGTCTTGACTATATTTTCTATTCAATTTTCAATTCATTTGATAAATAAAAGTGAGTTTTCATGGAAGACACAAAATTATCTGGATGACCCCAAACTTTTGAACGGTCGGAAAAAGTAATCAAAATGAGTGGAATGTTTTATTTCTGAATGTTCCACTAAAGAATCCTCCAGCGTGCCAGGAAACAGTAAAAAAAAGGCGCTGTCCCGTTAGCCGGTCACGTTCCGTTAGCATGGTCACGTCCCGTTAGCCAATCACGTCCCGTTAGCCGGTCACGTTCCGTTAGCATGGTCACATCCCGTTAGCCTGGTCACGTCCCGTTAGCCTGGTCACGTCACGTTAGCCGATCAAGTCCCGTTAGCCTGGTCACGTCCAACGACCTTTGCTCTTATAGTCGTGAGTTGCCTTTGTTCGGGGAGCATTGCTCTATGAATGTGCATCGTGTGTGTGTCACGTTTATGTTTCCGTAGTTGTGTGTGCTCGACCCTCATCGTGCGGCGTAGAGGTTCATTCGTTAGTCAAACGTGAAGTGCAGTTGCTATTGATCAGTATCTTTCTTCATTTAGGGATTTAAAGGGTTTAGTTGTTGCCGTGTACCTGATTTGCACTACGGGATGGACAAAGGGAAAGAAGGGGCGCTAGAGGACGTGTTTGAGGTCATGTACTTGCACTTCTTGTTGGTAAAGTTGCTTTTTGAAATTATGAAGAAGATAAAATGAGGTGCCTCTTTGCCAAAGAGCTTTTCCCCCCAATTAGTAATATTATAAGGCAAATCGGCAAATACAATTTTTTTCTTTCTGCTTGTGTTTTAAGATGGATTACTTATACTTGAGCCCCCCCCCAAAATGACACATCACTGTGATATAGACTGTTTGCAACATTTTAATTCTGAAATTTGTAATTTTCTGGTAAATTGGTTTTGTGTTTTTTTCGCCCGACTTATTGACAGAGAAATTAAATATTTCCAGAATATATTTAAATAATTCATCAAAATGTTAGCTCTGGTTTCTCAGTTGATTATTACCGTGGGTTTATAATTAATATGATTTACAAATTAACTATCTTTGCCATGTTGATGCAATTAAAGACCTATGTGAAACTGAGCCAATTGTTTGTCATTATTTTTATGTGTGTGAGTGAAAGAATGGCAGAATAATGATTAACTCCATTTTATCCTTTTTTGGTTTGAGAAAATAATTACTTATAAAATGCCAAATTCTTTTTGACTGCTGAATATTACAAGCAGTTATCTGTTAAACAAATTGCTTTTAATTAAAATGTCACATAATAAATAAAAAATATAATTGTTTCAATTTATATATATATATAAATACAAATATTCTGTAAATATAACGTTTTATTTATATATATATATTTTTAAAAAAATGGATTAGTGTATATAAATAATATTTTATTTATATATATTTATTAAAAAACATTTTTTAACATATACGTTATGTATATGTTAAAAGATATAAAAATAAGTTATTCATTTATATATATATATATATATGATGATTATTATAACAAATCTAAATCTGTTGTACCAAAGAACCAAACTGTCTTGCTTCCACTAAGGTCAACTTTCAAATCTTTAGCTGTGATTATTTACACAATAATAAACTTCTTGTAGCTTGAAGTCCATCAACAAAATGTAATACGTTGTGGCAATTATAAATAGTTCCAACTTGGAGTAGATATAAAGTAATTAAAATACAGAATCAGTTCACTGCCCTCAGGTGAGCCAATGTGCCCTTGAAGGCTTTTGCATGAATCACTTGTTAACTTTGCAGGGGTCAAAGGTCGCCCGTGAGTTATGCTGGAATTTGCCCGGTAGCTCAGTCAGTCCGAGGCAGGAGAGCAGAGCCACTTCAACCCGTCACACTCCGACACGGCCAGGGCCAACGGGAAAACAACAACAACAACAACAACAACAACAACAAAGCCCCCCCAACCAGAGAGAAGCATGGACAACGTGGAGAAGGGACGCGATGGAGCGGGCAGCCCGGAGCCAGAGCGCGCGCACGAGGAGGGCTCCGGTGAGGCGGAGGTGCAGGTCCACGCGGCTGCGGCCGCGGAGCGCGGCTCGCCGGACTACATGGACACTCGGGACCGGGACAAGCGCAGCGGCTCGTCCTCCTCCTCATCCAGCGACGAGGACGAGGAGGCCAAAGTGGAGAAAGTGGCCAAATCTGAGGAAGTGGTCAAAGTGGAGGAAGTGGTGGAGGACGCGCGCGGCGGCTCCAGGCGCTCCTCCGCCTCCTCCGCGTCACCGGGAGACCCGTGCGACGACCCGCCGATCCAGCCGAGGGTCCTGGAAGAAGAAGATGGTGATGATGATGATGACGCGGGACATGATGGGCTGCTGATGACGTACGACCTCCCCGGCTCCGCCGCCGCGCCGCGGGGGGAGTCCGTGGACTACAGCCTGAAGGCGCCGGAGGAGCGCAGCGCCGCGCCGCCGGAGCCCCAACAGCCCGACATCTCCCTGTTCGTGAGGGTGAGACGTGTGCACGCGCGCCATATTTAAGATTTATATGAACACAACGCAATGTTTCTCTGTTGCCTCAGAGCCACTTCAGTCAACTTTATAGCCTCAAACTAACAAAAGTGACCCATGATGCATCATTTCCCATCACCGTGTGGCTGCAGCTGGTAAAAGGTGGAGCTTCTATTTACTTACACCTGATTGTAAATTTATGATCTGGGAATCAATAAAGTTTTATCTTGACCTATAATAATGAATCCTAATTGATTTATTATTATTTCTGTTTAATGTATTAAGTGGAGCATTAAGTGTGCAGCGTCTGAGTAAGATGGATTCACTGCGGAAGATATTTGACTTTTTCGACTCCTCTGGTTGTATAGAAGTCTATGCTTCGTGTGTTAAAGCTGCATTCTCTCTCCTGACCACCAGGGGGAGACTCCTCTGGTTGAATAGAAGTCTATGCTTTGTGTGTTAAAGCTGCATTCTCTTTCCTGACCACCAGGGGGCGACTCCTCTGGTTGTATAGAAGTCTATGCTTCATGTGTTAAAGCTGCATTCTCTCTCCAGACCACCAGGGGGCGACTCCTCTAGTTGTATAGAAGTCTATATCGTGATTCTACTTCTCTTGATGTATTCCCTCAGTAAACATTGTAAACATGAGTTTATGTCTCAGTCTCTAGTTTCAAGTCTTCTTCTATACAGCATGATGTCATCATTTAGTACTTATGGTCTGTAGAGTCAGACCATAATATAGGGGATGCTTTGGGGGCGGGGCTTGAACCCAAAGCTTCAAAAGCGTTCTCCACTAACCAATGAGTGACAGGCGGATGATGTCATGTACAGTCTGACCCTCACGACCTTCAGAGGTTATGAGAAACATGTCCTAAAAGAATTATTCTAGTCTTATATATATGTAAATGTATATAAATATATATTATATGTCTATATGTATCCATATATTTATATGTGTATATAATATATATATACATAGATATAATATATACATGTATATACATGTATATATATAGAAATATGTATATGTTGTCTCAGTAAGTCAGAAGCAGTGATCTCTTTAGTAATCTGGCAGCTGTAATCATTAACTGGTTTACTGTACAGCCATAGAAACCAGGAGGTGAACTCACTGTGTGCTTTGCTGGTTTGGGAGGGGAGTGTGTGTGTGTGGGGGGGTTACTATCAGAACCCGCAGGGGTCACTTTGCTGATTGGGCAACAGAGATTGAGGGGAGGGGGGGGGGGCGAGGAGGGGCTCAGGGAGCTGAACAAATGACCTAATACGAGGAAACAACGTCCATAGCTTGCACAAAAGAATTAAACAATATATATATTTATGTCGCTATATATTTTTTACAATATATTTTTATATTTATTTTTACATATATATATATATATATGTATATATACATTTATATATACATATATATATATATTTAAATATACATTTATATATTTAAATATATATATGTATATATATTTATATATTTATATGTATATATATTTATATATATTTACATATATATGTATATATTTATATATATATTTATATTTAAATATGTTTTTACATTTGAGCAACACGTTTAATGTCCGTTGCTCTTTTATAAATCTTGTGTCCTAGTTGAGAAGCATCGGTGGGATTAGAGGTTTGTTGTCTGGATGTCGTTCCATAACGATTATGATAAACCTGGACCATAGTCCCCCCCCCCCCCCCAACCGTGGGCAGATTTCCCAACAGTTTAATCTGCAGCAGTCGCCATAAACCAAACTCAGCGGCGCTGTAAAGCTCAGGGAGGGGGGGGGGGGGGCGTGGCTCTGTCATCTTCACGCCGTCCTGAGTGCGATAACGACTCCGTTCACGATAACGCAGCCGGAGGAGACGGCCACGCGGTTTCACCGACGTACGCGGCCGCGTCATCGTATCACGAAGACGAGATGTTCGTACAGCGTGTGGACGAAGAGGAAGGGTCACCCCCCTCCTCTGGAAAGATACAACGTGTGTTACTGTTTGATCTCCCGGTGAATGATTAGCCCGACGCGGCGGCCATCCAGCTTCCTTTTGTCACAAAAAAAACACCCAAGGTCGTTTCTTCTGGAACCGTTTCTGCTTTTAGGATCATCGCTTTGCTTTCATGAATTAATACCCACGCTCGAGTCGTCGGGCTCGACATCGCCTCGTACAGCGGCCGCGTTAGCTTAGCACAAACACTGGGAACGGGGGGGAACTGCTAGCGCTGGGAACAGAACCCTTAAAGCAGCTTTTTGAAAGCTCAATAATTAACTATTAATACGAGACCGACGGACAATCTGTGTTTCCAACACGGAGAGCTATAAACCGCTCTGGTCTCCAAGGTCTCTGACCCCGAGGGCCCTTTGGGGTCTCCGGACCTCGAGGGCCCTTTGGGGTCTCTGGACCTCGAGGGCCCTTTGGGGTCTCCGGACCTCGAGGGCCCTTTGGGGTCTCCGGAGAGCCCTGGACACTAATCATGAAGGCCCCTGTTTCATGATTCAGTGAAGCCTTCGCCTCGTGGTCATCGTGGCGTTTGGGTTATTTATCTCTAGCGTTTTTTTGTCTTCAATAAATGTGCAAAAATAATCCTAATCTCACCTCCCGTGTTCACCCACGTCATCGCCGTGGGATATCAAGTGTGACGCTTTCCCCCCAAAGGTCACAAAGCTGTGGTTTTGCCCATGACTTCCGGCGTTGGCACAAAGAGCTTCTTTTAAAACTCCCAGGATGCACTTGCACACGCGGATCACAGCTTTTCTATTCGTTGATGCCAAATTATAAATCTGAATCTGGAAAGACGTCGCCGAGGCCTTTTGACTTTGGTGAAGACCTCTTCACGTGACACGTTTAGGAAAGCCCTCCACGTGCCCCCCCCCCCCCTCCATTAACACCGATAATGAACTCAGTCATTGGTTCGAGCTGCAGCTCCTCACGTCGGCCACCAGAGGGCGCTGCTCTATAAAGAGCATCATAGAAAAAAGAAACCCAGCTGGAGCCTCTCTCTCCCTCCCTTTTCCTCTCTCCCTCTCTCCCTCTCTCTCTCTCTCTCTCTCTCTTAGTTGCTCACTCTTACATGTCATATTTGATATTGGGTATTAATTTGATCTGACCACGAAAAGAGAAAGAGACACAGAAAGGAGGTGTGTGTGTGTGTGTGAGAGAGAGCGAGAGAGAGTGTGTGAGAGAGAGAGAGCGTGTTCGAGAGAGCGTGTGTGTGTGTGTGTGAGAGAGCGAGAGAGAGTGTGTGAGAGAGAGAATGAGAGAGAAAGAGAAAAAGAGTGTGTGTCTGTGTCTGTGTGTGTCTCTGTGTATCTGTGTGTCTCTGTGTGTGTGTGTCTATGTGTGTATATGTGTGTGTGTGTCTCTCTGTGTGTGTGTGTCTATGTGTGTATCTGTGTGTGTGTGTGTGTCTGTGTATCTGTGTGTGTGTGTCTCTCTGTGTGTGTGTGTGTGTGTGTGTGTATCTCTGTGTGATGTGTGTGTGTCTCTGTGTGTGTGTGTCTATGTGTGTATCTGTGTGTGTGTGTGTGTGTGTCTCTGTGTGTGTGTGTGTGTGTGTCTGTGTGTGTCTCTGTGTATCTGTGTGTCTGTGTGTGTGTGTCTATGTGTGTATATGTGTGTGTGTCTATGTGTGTATCTGTGTGTGTGTGTGTGTCTGTGTATCTGTGTGTGTGTGTCTCTCTGTGTGTGTGTGTGTGTCTCTGTGTGTATCTCTGTGTGATGTGTGTGTCTCTCTGTCTGTGTGTGTGTGTGTGTGTATCTGTGTGTGTGTGTGTCTCTCTGTGTGTCTGTGTCTGTGTGTGTCTCTGTGTATCTGTGTGTCTCTGTGTGTGTATCTGTGTGTGTGTGTCTATGTGTGTATCTGTGTGTGTGTGTGTGTGTGTCTGTGTATCTGTGTGTGTGTGTCTCTCTGTGTGTGTGTGTGTGTGTCTGTGTGTGTGTCTCTGTGTGTGTGTGTGTCTCTGTGTGTGTGTGTGTGTGTGTATGTGTGTGTGTGTCTCTGTGTGTGTGTGTGTGTGTGTGTGTCTGTGTGTGTGTGTGTGTCTCTCTGTGTGTGTGTGTGTGTGTGTGTGTGTCTGTGTGTGTATCTCTGTGTGTGTTAGAGGGGAGTTTGGTTGCAGAGGGATGAGGCTCCGCCCCCTCCGGGTCACAGCCTGACACCTGTTCCCCACCGTGTGTCAGTGGGAGCTCCGCTGCTCTCCATCTGTGTCCAAATCAGAGCGGCGGCTCCGTCTAACACCTGGAGAACGCGACCTACAGGTGCTGGAGATCAACCAATCAGGGACGAGGAGACGAGGGATCCCCTCGGCAGCGGAGATAATCTCACAGGAGGGATCTGTGTGTTTCCACCCCTCCCCCTCACTCCTCTGGAGCATGTAGACCTTCAAGGATAAACAACGGACTTTAACACTTACATATCTTTATGTTTTAAAGTCGCCATGTCGTCAGGCAGCGCGGACCGAGAGCCCGACATCGAGCTGTTTGTGAAGGTGAGGCGGGGCATGGGTCCCGGTGTGTGTGCAGGACTTCAGGTGTAACCCAATAGTCCAGGTCGGGTTACCCCGGCAACCGGGGCGCTATGCGGACCTCCGTGTTGCGACCGGGTTACCGGAGCCGCCGCCAGGAGGTCCCTCAGCGCGGCGGCATTTAGTCTTCTCTGTTTGGAGTTGTGTCCCCCGACCGCAGCGCAAAGCATTGTGGGTCGAAAAAAAGATTTAATACACGGCATTTTGCATATTTAATATGTAATGAATTCAGTTTATGACATGAAATTATATTTGATTTTTAAATGAATGCTCACCCAATAGAGGGCCTTCATGTACCCCTAGAGGGCCTTCACGTACCCTAGAGGGCCTTCATGTACCCCTAGAGGGCCTTCACGTACCCCTAGAGGGCCTTCACGTACCCCTAGAGGGCCTTCACGTACCCCTGGAGGGTCTTCACGTACCCCTAGAGGGCCTTCACCCCTAGAGGCCTTCACGTACCCCTAGAGGGCCTTCACGTACCCCCAGAGGGCCTTCACGTACCCTAGAGGGCCTTCACGTACCCCTAGAGGGCCTTCACGTACCCTAGAGGGCCTTCATGTACCCCTAGAGGGCCTTCACGTACCCCTAGAGGGCCTTCACGTACCCCTGGAGGGTCTTCACGTACCCCTAGAGGGCCTTCATGTACCCCTAGAGGGTCTTCACGTACCTCTAGAGGACCTTCACGTACCCCTAGAGGGTCTTCACGTACCCCTAGAGGGCCTTCACGTACCCCTGGAGGGTCTTCACGTACCCCTAGAGGGCCTTCACGTACCCTAGAGGGCCTTCATGTACCCCTAGAGGACCTTCACGTACCCCTAGAGGACCTTCAGGTACCCCTAGAGGGCCTTCACGTACCCCTAGAGGGCCTTCATGTACCCCTAGAGGACCTTCATGTACCCCTAGAGGGCCTTCACGTACCCTAGAGGGCCTTCATGTACCCCTAGAGGGCCTTCATGTACCCCTAGAGGGCCTTCACGTACCCCTAGAGGGCCTTCACGTACCCCTAGAGGGCCTTCATGTACCCCTAGAGGGCCTTCACGTACCCCTAGAGGACCTTCAGGTACCCCTAGAGGGCCTTCACGTACCCCTAGAGGGCCTTCATGTACCCCTAGAGGGCCTTCACGTACCCCTAGAGGGCCTTCATGTACCCCTAGAGGACCTTCATGTACCCCTAGAGGGCCTTCACGTACCCCTAGAGGGCCTTCATGTACCCCTAGAGGGCCTTCACGTACCCCTAGAGGGCCTTCACGTACCCTAGAGGGCCTTCACGCCTAGAGGACCTCACGCCTAGAGGGCCTTCATGTACCCCTAGAGGACCTTCATGTACCCCTAGAGGGCCTTCACGTACCCCTAGAGGGCCTTCACGTACCCTAGAGGGCCTTCACGTACCCCTAGAGGACCTTCACGTACCCCTAGAGGGCCTTCATGTACCCCTAGAGGACCTTCATGTACCCCTAGAGGGCCTTCACGTACCCCTAGAGGACCTTCACGTACCCCTAGAGGGCCTTCACGTACCCTAGAGGGCCTTCACGTACCCCTAGAGGACCTTCACGTACTCTAGAGGGCCTTCACGTACCCCTAGAGGACCTTCATGTACCCCTAGAGGGCCTTCACGTACCCCTAGAGGACCTTCATGTACCCCTAGAGGGCCTTCACGTACCCATAGAGGACCTTCATGTACCCCTAGAGGGCCTTCACGTACCCATAGAGGACCTTCATGTACCCCTAGAGGGCCTTCACGTACCCTAGAGGACCTTCACATACCCTAGAGGGCCTTCATGTACCCCTAGAGGGCCTTCACGTACCCCTAGAGGGCCTTCACGTACCCTAGAGGGCCTTCACGTACCCCTAGAGGACCTTCACGTACCCCTAGAGGGCCTTCATGTACCCCTAGAGGACCTTCATGTACCCCTAGAGGGCCTTCAGGCACCTCTAGAGGGCCTTCATGTACCCCTAGAGGGCCTTCATGTACCCCGAGAGGGCCTTCACGTACCCCTAGAGGGCCTTCATGTACCCCTAGAGGGCCTTCACGTACCCCTAGAGGACCTTCACGTACCCCTAGAGGGCCTTCACGCACCCTAGAGGACCTTCACGCACCCCTAGAGGGCCTTCATGTACCCTAGAGGACCTTCATGTACCCTAGAGGCCTTCACGCACCCTAGAGGGCCTTCATGTACCCCAGAGGGCCTTCATGTACCCCAGAGGACCTTCAGGTACCCCTAGAGGGCCTTCAGGTACCCCTAGAGGGCCTTCACGTACCCCTAGAGGGCCTTCATGTACCCCTGGAGGGCCTTCACGTACCCCTAGAGGGCCTTCACGCTTCACCCTAGAGGGCCTTCACGCACCCTAGAGGGCCTTCATGTACCCCAGAGGGCCTTCACGTACCCAGAGGGCCTTCAGGTACCCCTAGAGGGCTTCATGTACCCCTAGAGGCCTTCATTCACGTACCCTAGAGGGCCTTCATGTACCCAGAGGCCTTCACCCTAGAGGGCCTTCATGTACCCTAGAGGGCCTTCACCATAGAGGACCTTCACCTACCATAGAGGGCCTTCACGTACCCTAGAGGACCTTCACGTACCCTAGAGGGCCTTCACCTACCATAGAGGGCCTTCACGTACCCCTAGAGGGCCTTCACGTACCCTAGAGGGCCTTCACCCTAGAGGGCCTTCACGTACCCCTAGAGGGCCTTCACGACCCCTAGAGGGCCTTCACGCACCCTAGAGGGCCTTCACGCCCTAGAGGGCCTTCACGTACCCTAGAGGGCCTTCATGTACCCCTAGAGGGCCTTCACGTACCCCTAGAGGGCCTTCACGTACCCCTAGAGGGCCTTCATGTACCCCTAGAGGGCCTTCACGTACCCCTAGAGGGCCTTCACGTACCCATAGAGGGCCTTCACGTACCCCTAGAGGGCCTTCACGTACCCCTAGAGGGCCTTCATGTACCCCTAGAGGGCCTCCCCAGAGGGCCTTCACGTACCCTAGAGGACCTTCACGTACCCTAGAGGGCCTTCACGTACCCCTAGAGGACCTTCACGTACCCTAGAGGGCCTTCACGTACCCTAGAGGGCCTTCACGTACCCCTAGAGGGCCTTCACGTACCCCTAGAGGGCCTTCACGTACCCCTAGAGGGCCTTCACGTACCCCTAGAGGACCTTCACGTACCCCTAGAGGGCCTTCACGTACCCCTAGAGGGCCTTCATGTACCCTAGAGGGCCTTCATGTACCCCTAGAGGGCCTTCACGTACCCCTAGAGGCCTTCACGTACCCTGCCTTCACGTACCCATAGAGGGTCTTCATGTACCCCTAGAGGCCTTCACCTACCATAGAGGGCCTTCACGTACCCCTAGAGGGCCTTCACGTACCCCTGGAGGGTCTTCACGTACCCCTAGAGGGCCTTCACGTACCCCTAGAGGGCCTTCATGTACCCCTAGAGGCCTTCACGTACCCCGAGAGGGCCTTCACGTACCCCTAGAGGGCCTTCAGGTACCCCTAGAGGGCCTTCATCTACCCCTAGAGGACCTTCATGTACCCCTAGAGGGCCTTCATGTACCCCTAGAGGGCCTTCATCTACCCCTAGAGGGCCTTCACGTACCCTAGAGGACCTTCACGTACCCCTAGAGGGCCTTCACGTACCCCTAGAGGGCCTTCACGTACCCCTAGAGGGCCTTCATGTACCCCTAGAGGGCCTTCACGTACCCCCTAGAGGGCCTTCACGTACCCCTAGAGGGCCTTCATGTACCCCTAGAGGACCTTCATGTACCCCTAGAGGGCCTTCACGTACCCCTAGAGGACCTTCACGTACCCCTAGAGGGCCTTCACGTACCCCTAGAGGACCTTCACGTACCCCTAGAGGGCCTTCACGTACCCCTAGAGGACCTTCACGTACCCCTAGAGGACCTTCACGTACCCCTAGAGGGCCTTCACGTACCCCTAGAGGGCCTTCACGTACCCTAGAGGGCCTTCACGTACCCCTAGAGGACCTTCACGTACCCCTAGAGGGCCTTCACGTACCCCTAGAGGGCCTTCACGTACCCCTAGAGGGCCTTCACGTACCCCTAGAGGACCTTCACGTACCCCTAGAGGGCCTTCACGTACCCCCTAGAGGGCCTTCACGTACCCCTAGAGGGCCTTCATGTACCCCTAGAGGGCCTTCAGGCACCTCTAGAGGGCCTTCATGTACCCCTAGAGGGCCTTCATGTACCCCGAGAGGGCCTTCACGTACCCCTAGAGGGCCTTCACGTACCCCTAGAGGGCCTTCACGTACCCCTAGAGGGTCTTCATGTACCCCTAGAGGGCCTTCATGTACCCTAGAGGGCCTTCACGCACCAGAGGACCTTCATGTACCCCTAGAGGACCTTCATGTACCCCTAGAGGGCCTTCACGTACCCTAGAGGGCCTTCATGTACCCCTAGAGGGCCTTCACGTACCCCTAGAGGACCTTCACGTACCCCTAGAGGGCCTTCACCTACCCCTAGAGGGCCTTCACGTACCCCTAGAGGGCCTTCACGTACCCCTAGAGGGCCTTCATGTACCCCCTAGAGGGCCTTCACGTACCCCTAGAGGGCCTTCACGTACCCCTAGAGGGCCTTCATGTACCCCTAGAGGGCCTTCACGTACCCCTAGAGGGCCTTCATGTACCCCTAGAGGGCCTTCACGTACCCCTAGAGGACCTTCACGTACCCCTAGAGGGCCTTCACGTACCCCTAGAGGACCTTCATGTACCCCTAGAGGGCCTTCACGTACCCCTAGAGGACCTTCACGTACCCCTAGAGGGCCTTCATGTACCTCTAGAGGGCCTTCACGTACCCCTAGAGGACCTTCAGGTACCCCTAGAGGGCCTTCATGTACCCCTAAAGGACCTTCATGTACCCCTAGAGGGCCTTCACGTACCCCTAGAGGACCTTCATGTACCCCTAGAGGGCCTTCACGTACCCCTAGAGGGCCTTCAGGTACCCCTAGAGGGCCTTCATGTACCCCTAGAGGGCCTTCACGTACCCCTAGAGGACCTTCATGTACCCCGAGAGGGCCTTCACGTACCCCTAGAGGACCTTCACGTACCCCTAGAGGGCCTTCATGTACCCCTAGAGGGCCTTCACGTACCCCTAGAGGGCCTTCATGTACCCCTAGAGGGCCTTCACGTACCCCTAGAGGGCCTTCATGTACCCCTAGAGGGCCTTCACGTACCCCTAGAGGGCCTTCATGTACCCCTAGAGGGCCTTCATGTACCCCTAGAGGGCCTTCACGTACCCATGGAGGACCTTCATCTACCCCTAGAGGGCCTTCATGTACCCCTAGAGGCCTTCACGTACCCCTAGAGGGCCTTCATGTACCCCTAGAGGGCCTTCACATACCCCCTAGAGGGTCTTCACGTACCCCTAGAGGGCCTTCATGTACCCCTAGAGGGCCTTCACGCACCCCTAGAGGGCCTTCACGCACCCTAGAGGGCCTTCATGTACCCCTAGAGGGCCTTCATGTACCCCGAGAGGGCCTTCACGTACCCATGGAGGACCTTCATCTACCCCTAGAGGGCCTTCATGTACCCCTAGAGGGCCTTCACGTACCCCTAGAGGGCCTTCACGTACCCCTAGAGGGCCTTCACGTACCCTAGAGGGCTTCACGTACCCCTAGAGGGCCTTCACGTACCCCTGGAGGGTCTTCACGTACCCCTAGAGGGCCTTCATGTACCCCTAGAGGGCCTTCATGTACCCCTAGAGGGTCTTCACGTACCCCTAGAGGGCCTTCACGTACCCTAGAGGGCCTTCATGTACCCCTAGAGGGTCTTCACGTACCCCTAGAGGGCCTTCACGTACCCCTAGAGGGCCTTCATGTACCCCTAGAGGGCCTTCACGTACCCCTAGAGGACCTTCACGTACCCCTAGAGGGCCTTCACGTACCCCTAGAGGGCCTTCACGTACCCCTAGAGGGCCTTCATGTACCCTAGAGGGCCTTCACGTACCACTAGAGGACCTTCACGTACCCCTAGAGGGCCTTCATGTACCCCTAGAGGACCTTCATGTACCCCTAGAGGGCCTTCACGTACCCTAGAGGGCCTTCATGTACCCCTAGAGGGCCTTCACGTACCCCTAGAGGGCCTTCATGTACCCCTAGAGGGCCTTCACATACCCCTAGAGGACCTTCACGTACCCCTAGAGGGCCTTCATGTACCCCTAGAGGGCCTTCAGGTACCCCTAGAGGGCCTTCATGTACCCCTAGAGGGCCTTCATGGACCCCGAGAGGACCTTCACGTACCCTAGAGGGCCTTCACCTACCATAGAGGGCCTTCACGTACCCCTAGAGGGCCTTCACGTACCCCTAGAGGGCCTTCACGTACCCCTAGAGGGCCTTCACGTACCCCTAGAGGGCCTTCACGTACCCTAGAGGGCCTTCACGTACCCCTAGAGGGCCTTCACGTACCCCTAGAGGGCCTTCACGTACCCCTAGAGGGCCTTCACGTACCCCTAGAGGGCCTTCACGTACCCCTAGAGGGCCTTCATGTACCCCTAGAGGGCCTTCATCTACCCCTAGAGGGCCTTCATCTACCCCTAGAGGACCTTCAGGTACCCCTAGAGGGCCTTCACGTACCCCTAGAGGGTCTTCACGTACCCCTAGAGGGCCTTCATGTACCCCTAGAGGGCCTTCACGTACCCCTAGAGGGCCTTCAGGTACCCCTAGAGGGCCTTCATGTACCCCTAGAGGGCCTTCATGTACCCCTAGAGGACCTTCACGTACCCCTAGAGGGCCTTCACGTACCCCTAGAGAGCCTTCATGTACCCCTAGAGGGCCTTCATGTACCCCTAGAGGGCCTTCATGTACCCCTAGAGGGCCTTCATGTACCCCTAGAGAGCCTTCATGTACCCCTAGAGGGCCTTCACGTACCCCTAGAGGGCCTTCATGTACCCCTAGAGAGCCTTCATGTACCCCTAGAGAGCCTTCATGTACCCCTAGAGGGCCTTCATGTACCCCTAGAGAGCCTTCATGTACCCCTAGAGGACCTTCATGTACCCCTAGAGGACCTTCACGTACCCCCTAGAGGGCCTTCATGTACCCCTAGAGGACCTTCACGTACCCCTAGAGGGCCTTCATGTACCCCTAGAGGGCCTTCACGTACCCCTAGAGGGCCTTCATGTACCCCTAGAGGGCCTTCACGTACCCCTAGAAGACCTTCACGTACCCCTAGAGGGCCTTCACGTACCCCTAGAGGACCTTCACGTACCCCTAGAGGGCCTTCACGTACCCCTAGAGGGCCTTCATGTACCCCTAGAGGACCTTCATGTACCCCTAGAGGACCTCCACGTACCCCTAGAGGGCCTTCATGTACCCCTAGAGGGCCTTCATGTACCCCTAGAGGACCTTCACGTACCCCTAGAGGGTCTTCACGTACCCCTAGAGGGCCTTCATGTACCCCTAGAGGGCCTTCACGTACCCCTAGAGGACCTTCACGTACCCCTAGAGGACCTTCACGTACCTCTAGAGGGCCTTCATGTACCCCTAGAGGACCTTCACGTACCCCTAGAGGGTCTTCACATACCTCTAGAGGGCCTTCACGTACCTCTAGAGGGCCTTTATGTACCCCTAGAGGGCCTTCAGGTACCTCTAGAGGGCCTTCATGTACCCGCATTTGAGAACCACTGCAGAGTGCCGGTTGGCCCCGGGGCCCGGTGGGAGCCGTCAGGTGCACGATGCCCGAGGCAGATGGAGGAGCTCCGCCTCCTGGGACGGCGGTCGACCGGGCGACAGGAAGTCTGTCGACGCTCTGCCGACGTTGCCGTTAACGATGTTTCGGTTCATCGAGCTCTCAACACGTTTGATTTTCGGTTGCATTTAGGAAACAGGGTGGAGCATCGGCCTCCTCCTCCTCCTCTTCCTCCTCCTCCTTCTTCTCTTTCTTCTCCTCCTCTGTCCCTTTGTCTCGCCCATTTTGCATCCATTTCTTTCTTTTTTTAAGTAGCTGAAAGACTTCGGCGTCTCATTTATTTCGGCTTCAGATACATTTTTATATATTTGTTATAACCACGGTACAATTAAGTTCGATAAAAGAGAAATACATGTGTTTTAATAGATGTCATAAAGAAAAAAGAGAAATGTCCCAGGTACAGTGAAGTCCACATGTTGTGTATGCACTGGGTGGATGGAGTGTGTGTTTGTGTGTGTGTGTGTGTGTGTGGCAGCCTTTGTCCTCTGGGTTCTAGATGCCGATGGCCGTGATCAGCTGTGTATTGTGTTCCCGTCACAATGCACGGCGGACCGGAGCGTCACGTGAACTCAAACCGCCGACTCAGCCGCTTTGTGACCGGCAGCCGAGCCTTCTGGGGCGCTCGGGGAGCCGTGCACGTGAACTGAATGTTGACGTGTTGTTTATCTTCCGGTCCGAGTCGATCGCTTCACGTCGTTCGTGTGATCGGCATCAGGCCTGCAGGTCTGAGCCCCGGAGGCCAGTGAACCGGGTTGTGGAATCACTCTGGATAATTCATCTGGGCCACGCGGGTCAGGTGTCACTGCTGGCGCCCGGCCGGGGATCCTCCACCATGACACGCGATCTGGTGACGGAGAGGACCTAGAGTCAAGACCTAGACCAGGGCAGGGGGAGACCAAGTCAAGACCTAGACCAGAACAGACCTAGACCAGGTCCTGGATGAGTCCCACGCTGTAAACAATGTCGTTAACATCCTTCTTGTTTGGGGTTCCTTTGTTTCCGAGCCCCAGTGAAGACAGTGAAGTCTAGTGAGACCCCCTGACCCCCAATCACATTTCAGACTTCACGTCCATCTCAAAATGTGCTGACTCGACTCTTTGTGTGTGTTTTTCCCCCGATGTCATTTATTTATTTATTTCCCCGTTTGCAGGCCGGTAACGACGGGGAGAGCATCGGCAACTGCCCCTTCTCCCAGCGCCTCTTCATGATCCTGTGGCTCAAAGGGGTCGTGTTCAACGTCACCACGGTGGACCTCAAGAGGTCAGGAGGGGTCACGGCGAGCAAGCTTACAGGCCGCGCCCCCCAAACCACACCCCCACCAACTCCTCCTCCCCCCCCTTTCTTCTTCTATGTCCTGCAGGAAGCCGGCAGACCTACACAACCTGGCTCCGGGGACGCACCCTCCCTTCCTGACCTTCGACGGAGAGGTCAAGACCGACATCAACAAGATCGAGGAGTTCCTGGAGGCAACGCTCTGTCCCCCACGGTAGAATTATTTTTATATATAAGTACATATATATATACAGGACTGTCTCAGAAAATTAGAATATTGTGATAAAGTTCTTTATTTTCTGTAATGCAATTAAAAAAACAAAAATGTCATGCATTCTGGATTCATTACAAATCAACTGAAATATTGCAAGCCTTTTATTCTTTTAATATTGCTGATTATGGCTTACAGCTTAAGAAAACTCTAAAATCCTATCTCATAAAATTTTAATATTTCCTCAGACCAAGTAAAAAAAAAGATTTATAACAGCTGAGTGTTTGTCAAGGCTCAGGAAACCCTTGCAGGTGTTTCGAGTTAATTAGACAATTCAAGTGATTTGTTTAATACCCTACTAGTATACTTTTTCATGATATTCTAATATTTAGAGATAGGATATTTGAGTTTTCTTAAGCTGTAAGCCATAATCAGCAATAAATCAGAATAAAAGGCTTGCAATATTTCAGTTGATTTGTAATGAATCCAGAATGCATGACATTTTTGTTTTTTTAATTGCATTACAGAAAATAAAGAACTTCATCACAATATTCTAATTTTCTGAGACAGTCCTGTATATGTATATATATATAATATATTTATATCTATAATATATATATGTATATATATATAATATATTTATATATATAATATATATATGTATATATATAATATATATATTGATATAAATGTTTATTATATTATTATAATATATATATTTACAGGACTGTCTCAGAAAATTAGAATATTGTGATAAAGTTCTTTATTTTCTGTAATGCAATTAAAAAAACAAAAATGTCATGCATTCTGGATTCATTACAAATCAACTGAAATATTGCAAGCCTTTTATTCTTTTAATATTGCTGATTATGGCTTACAGCTTAAGAAAACTCAAATATCCTATTTCTAAATATTAGAATATCATGAAAAGTATACTAGTAGGGTATTAAACAAATCACTTGAATCGTCTAATTAACTCGAAACACCTGGAAACACATTTTCAAATGTTTGATTTTGTTTTGCTGTTATAAATCTTTTTTTTAACTTGGTCTGAGGAAATATTCAAATTTTATGAGATAGGATTTTAGAGTTTTCTTAAGCTGTAAGCCATAATCAGCAATATTAAAAGAATAAAAGGCTTGCAATATTTCAGTTGATTTGTAATGAATCCAGAATGCATGACATTTTTGTTTTTTTAATTGCATTACAGAAAATAAAGAACTTTATCACAATATTCTAATTTTCTGAGACAGTCCTGTATATATATATATATATATATATAAATGGAGCCGAGTGTGAGAGCCAACTCAGTGTGTAACATGCTCAGAGTCTCCGGTCCAGGTGTTAATGCTATCCAGATGTTTTTCTTTCGGTCTCTGTGCCTGCGTCTCTGACTGAGCCCCCCCCCCCCCTGCTCAGGTATCCCAAACTCGCCGCCAAGCAGCGAGAGTCGAACACAGCTGGAAACGACATCTTCGCCAAGTTCTCGGCCTACATCAAGAACACCAAACCGGAGGGCAACGCCGGTGGGCCGCTCGTCTCCTGTCATTCACACACACACACACACACACACACACAAACACACATATATATACTGTGTGTGTAAATATATATATATATATGTATATATATACATATATATACATGTATATATAATATACATATATTTATATGATATATATATATAAATATGATATATATATATAATCTTTATATATTATATTTATATATTATATATATGGATATATTTATTATATTTATATATTATATATATGGATATATTTATTATATTTATATATGTATGTATGTATATATATATATATGTATATATGTTATATACGTTATTACATTCCTTACACTCTCTTATTTGAGACTTGCTGTGCTGCCACCTAGTGACATTACACACACACACTTTTATCCGGCAGCAAGTATATTGTGTGTGTGTGTGTGTGACTCAGTCCTGGAGAAGGGCTTGACGAAGGCCCTGAAGAAGCTGGACGACTACCTGAACAGCACCCTGCCGGACGAGATCGACGCCGACAGCATGGAGGAGGAGACGAGCTCGGAGCGCGGCTTCCTGGACGGAGCCGAGCTCACGCTGGCCGACTGCAACCTGCTGCCCAAGCTGCACATCGTCAAGGTGGGGGGGGTAAAGGTCGCAGGGGTCAGGATTTGGGTTAGTCCGTTCTGGGCCGCCGTAGGAAACCATGTCGATACAAACGGCTCATTTTGAAGGAAAACACATTCATTCTTATATTAATTAATTATTATTAATATAAATGTTTATATTATATTCCATCCTCAACACTGTTCCTTTATGATCACTCTCTCTCGCCCCTCTCGTCCTCTTTCTCTCCCCTTGCCCTCTCTCTCCTCTCTGCCTCTCTCTCTCTCTCTCTCTCTCTCTCCTCTCTCTCTTGCCCCTCTCTCTCTCTTCTGCCCTCTCCTCTCTCTGCCCCTCTATCTCTCCTCTCTCTTCTCTCTCTCTCGCCTCTCTCTCTCTCTATCCTCTCTCGCCCATCTCTCTCTCTCGCCCCTCTCTCCTCTCTCTCTCTCCTCTCGCCTTCTCTCTCTCCCCCCTCTCTCTCCTCTCTCTCTCTCCTTCCCTCTCTCGCCCTCTCTCTCTCCTCTCTCTCTCTCTCTCTCTCGCCCCTCTCTCTCTCGCTCCTCTCGCCTTCTCTCTCTCCTCTCTCTCTCGCCCCTCTCTCGCCTCTCTCTCTCCTCTCTCTTCTCTCGCCCCTCTCTCGCCTCTCTCTCTCTCCTCTCTCTTCTCTCTCTCTCTCTCTCTCCTCTCTCTCTCTCGCTCTCTCTCGCCTCTCTCTCTCTCTCTCTCTCGCCCTCTCTCTCTCCCTCTCTCTCTCTCTCTCTCTCTCTCGCCTTCTCTCTCTCGCCTCTCTCTCTCGCCCTCTCTCTCTCTCCTCTCTCTCTCTCTCGCCCCTCGCTCTCTCGCCCCTCTCTCGCCCCTCTCTCTCTCTCCTCTCAGATCGTGGCCAAGAAGTACCGTGACTACGACATCCCCTCCGACATGTCGGGCGTGTGGCGCTACCTGAAGAACGCCTACACGCGCGACGAGTTCACAAACACCTGCGCCGCCGACGGCGAGGTGGAGACCGCCTACAAGGACGTGGCGAGGAGGCTGGCCGCGTGACATGGCCGCCGCCGCCACGCGGAACACACACACACACACACACACACACACACACCGGACTCCCCTTTTGAGTCTTCTTCGGTGGTTGTTTTCAGGAACCCGGATTTTATTTTTTTCTTCTTCTCTCGTCAGACGTCCCAGATGTTCTTTCACTTTTATTTATTCCTCCGCCAGCAGAAGTCCAGTTTGACTTCGGTGTTTATTATCACGGGATTTATTTTGTTAGCCGCTGAATTTTTCTCGCTGTTTTGATTCCGCCGATTTCATTTTTCAAGTTTTTTTTATTAGATTTTTTTTTTAAATCTCAAAGTTCACAGCATTTTTTTCCCCCCCGCCGATTTTAATTGTGATTGACGCCGGATGTTATGGAAGCCCGTTTCCGCCACTGTGATAAAAAAATTAAGATCCTGTAAGTCATAATTATGAGATACTATCTCATAATTATGACTTAACTATCTCATAATTTCGACTTACTATCTCATAATTATGAGATAGTTAAGTCATAATAATGAGATAGTATCTCATAATTATGACTTAGCATCTCATAATTATGACTTACAGGATCGTAATTTTTTTATCACAGTGGCGGAAACGGGCTTCCATAGGATGTCGCTGCACATTTTTTTTTTTTTTTTTTCAATCTTGAAAATTCACTCTGCTGTTCCCCTGAAATCCTAATTTGAAGAGAACAGTTTAATTTGTAATAGGTTGAGTTTAAATGCTGGATGATTTTTTTATCCCAAAACTCTGAAATAAGATCGTTTTATAAATTGGTTTGCATGCACGAATCTGTTAACATTTTTAATATTTAAGAACTGTACCTTATTTTTCAGACAGGGAAAAAAAAGTTAAGAAAATGTCCTTGAATTTTTCTTGCTGTTTTGATGTTTGATTTTTTTGAATCTCAAATAAAAATTCATTCTTGCTTTTACTTTGAAATACTGACTTGAAAGAAAAGTCATGTTTTCAATCATTTAGGATTAAATGCTTGATGGTTTTAACTCATTTCAAAATTCTTTCTAATCCACGAATCTGTTTAAATTGTTTTCTATTTAAGAGATTTTCCTTTTTTTTCAGACGTGAAAAAAAACCTCAATTTAATGTGTCTTTTTTATTTGGAAAAATATAAATAAAAATCCATGCCAATATCACTGATGGACTCATTCTGACAGGAAAATAAAATAAGTATTGCAGCAGCCGGAGAGCGGAGACGTCCTGCCTCCAGCTCAGAGCTCAGATACCGATCCTGTCTAAAGTTACTCACGAAACGGAGAAGAGTTTTTATTCAGCGGTCCCAATCAGGCGCGAGGAGGCGGAGCCGTTAGTCTTCCAGGGCCAACGCCGATTGGTCGGGCGTGACCCAGTGTGACCCGGCGTGACCTGGCGTGACCCGGTGTGACCCGGTGTGGGCGGCTCGTGAAATGGGAGCGTGACGACCGAGAGCCGCAAATAAAATAATATTTTCACAAGATCGGCTTCTGCCTTTTTCTTTTCTCCTTTTCTCTCGGTGATCAATCAACAATCCGGGGGATGGGGGGAGGGAGGGAGGGAGAGAGGGGGGGGGATGGAGGGAGGGAGCCGGATCCAGGTCCTGAAGAAGGGTTTAACAAGTCTGACTGAGTTGATCCAGTTCAGTTCAGAGAGAGAGGGAGAGATCAAATCCAGTTCTCCATCCATACGGAAGAGAGAGAGGGAGTGGGGGGGGCGAGAGAGTGAGAGAAGGAGGGAAGTAGAGAGAGAGAGGGGGGGATGGAGGGAGAGAAGGGAGGGGGGGGCGAGAGAGGGGGGGTGAGGGAGGCCAGGATGGAGGAGGGAGGGAGTGATGGCCGTTGACAGGCTTAAATAGAGGCTTCCCTGCCAGCGCCTGACTCCATCCCTCTTCTCTTCTCTTCTCTTCTTTTCTCTTCTCTCTCATTAAGAACAGAAAAACAAGCCGGGCGCCGCCATCCGATATGCCGCCATGTTGTTTTTCCTCCAACGAGTCCTGAACGACTTGAAGGATCTGCGACGGCGGCGGGCGAGCGAGTGTTTACCGAGACTCGGGACTTTGCCAGGAACAACAAGTCGGAAAAAAGGAAAATAAACGTGTGTTTCCAACGGGGGAAAGTCAGGAGAGACGAGACCTCGGCCCTCGCCGTCTGGTGATTAGACCTCAACGCCGGCGTCCTCGGGATCCCCGCCGCTCGCGTCCAGCTGGCCGCCGAACAGTCGGAGCGCCGGGCGGCACGCCGCCGTTAGTGCGCCCCCCGGTGGAGTCGGTACCGGTCGCCTCGGAAACGCCGGGCTCCGCACGCCGCTGGGCACCGGCTGACACACATGAGTCATGTGACACGTGACACATGACACATGACATATGACATGTGACATGTGACATATGACATGTGATATATGACATGTGACACGTGACATATGACATGTGACATGTGACACGTGACACGTGACATATGACATGTGATATATGACATGTGACACATGACATATGACATGTGACATGTGACACGTGACACGTGACATATGACATGTGACACGTGACATGGCATGTGACATGTGCCATATGACATGTGACATGTGACATATGACATATGACATGTGACATGTGACATATGACATGTGACATATGACATATGACATGTGACATATGACATGTGACATGTGACATGTGACATATGACATATGACATGTGACATATGACATATGACATATGACATGTGACATATGACATGTGACATATGACATATGACATGTGACATGTGACATATGGCATATGACATGTGACATGTGACATGTGACATGTGACATATGACATGTGACATATGACATGTGACATATGACATGTGACATGTGACATGTGACATGTGACATATGACATGTGACATGTGACATATGACATGTGACATATGACATGTGACATGTGACATGTGACATGTGACATGTGACATGTGACATGTGACATATGACATGTGACATGTCGGTAGGAAGATCGTGTTTTGATAGAGCAGCACGGTATCGGGTTCTCGGCGTGTCCCCACAACCGGCTCCGGAAGGTTCTGAGTGACTTGTGGTGAAGTATTGATCCGCCCGGCGCACGCCTGCGGTTTGGGTCGAGAGAGAGAGAGAGAGGGAGAGAGAGAGAGGGAGAGAGAGATTCTTTTTTCTTCTTCTGCGTATTTTAAATAATCAGGCCCCTGAACTGAGGCAGCGAGATGATAATAAACACTTCTGATTGGCTCGTTTTTGTTTTACCTTAAATTTTTTTTGGAGAGGAGCAGCTTAAAAAAAACACGAGTCTGCAGACCGCGGAGCCTCAGGGGGGGGGGGGGGGGGGGGCTTTAACGCTGCCGGTTAGATTTACTGGTTTGGGGGGGGGGGGGGGGGGTACCACATGAAATAACCCACGGTCACCGGAGAAGGATGTGGCCACCGTGCTAATTATGTGAGATGATGATGTCAGGTACGGGATACCTACAAGTGAGCCCGCTCACTTTATCATTCACGGTTGTAAATCATCGCTTCGCCTGCAGGAAACAACGCGGCGTTTTATTTTCCAGTCATAAACTATAAAACCTGCCTCCTCTAACGGGAGTTATGATCCTTGGGGGGGGGGGGGGGGGGGGGCTAAAGCAGAACCAGACCCGATGGCAGGCATCCCTCTTAAGCCTTGCATCCCAACGTCACCGGTGTCACCGGGTCTCACTTAGTCCAAGGTGTCTCCTTCCTCCTTCCCTTGTCTGGGAAGTAGGAGACAGACAAGGGAGTTAGGAGACAAGGTATCTCCTACCTACTTTACAGACAAGGGAAGTAGGAGACGAGGTGTCTCCTTCAGTGTAGAGGAGTACTTCCACTAACTAGGTTTGGCCACATCCAGTCTGCCTTTGGCTGAGTGGAAACACGACAGTGTGGGTGGCCCCCCCCCCCGAGGTTACATTATATTTTTTTAAAGAAGAAGAAAAGAAAACCGCTAGAGTGCGCCAAAGTACACCGTTATTGTTGACTCAGTGTTAAGTTCTCCTGGAGCTGGAAGAGGGATGAAGGGGGGGGGGGGGAGGAGGAGGGGGGGGAGGGGGGGCTCCATTACCACCCCGTCAAATTAAGATCACTCCATGGCTCACGGACGCATCCCCAAGGTGGCCCATCGCCATTGGTCGAGAGATCCGATGACTCCAGAGCAGAGGGGGGGCTGCTCGCCCTGGAGTTTATCTGGGGTCTAGATGAGGAATCAAGATGCACACACACACACACACACACACACCCCTGTTAGTGGAGACGGAAACATGTGAGTGCTGCCGGACCCTCGAGGATCACTTCCCGCCTGAGCTGCTCCTCTGGAACCTCTGCAAAGGTCAAGTAAACAGTTTGTGTATGAGCTGTCAGCTGTGTGTGTGTGTGTGTGTGTGTGGCCAGATTGAAGTGGGTCCGTCTGCTCGTATTCTTCTCTTGTTGATTGCATAACATAAGTAAGAGAGCTGTAGGGTGTGTGTGTGTGTGGGGGGGGGGGGCTCTTAAAACGAGTCTGCCTCGGCCGTCTCTCCCGTTCTCGAGGGACATTATGCTAATTTTCTCCGGGTGTCTGGGTTCCCGGGTTCATTATTATAATTGCTAGACGTGGCTGAGAATGTGAACCCGAGAGCAGCGGGGAGCGGTTTCCACGCAATCCATATTCAAGGAACACACACACACACTCATCTGTGTGTGTGTGTGTGTGTGTGTGTGTGTGTGTGTGTGTGTGTGTGTGCACGCTTAGATTGGCTCTATTATGTCTTGGAATAATGTGAAACAGCTCCGGGTCTCTGTCTCTGGTCCTGTCTCCATCCATCGCTCTGGTTTCCTACTGTACCTTTGAAATGAAGCCATGGAGGCAGCAGTGGTCTGGCTGAGGCCCCCGGACCGGCCTCGGGGCCCCTAGACCCCGAGACAATAGGAGCCGATGGAGATGACACCACTAAATGGGCCTCCGGTGGTGGGAGGAGATACTCACCTCTGATTGGCTGGTTGGGTCACATGGTCTGCTGACGTCATAACATGTCCCCTTTAATAAGAGACTGATGAGCCAACAAGGTGTCTCCTTCCTACTTCCCTTGTCTGGGAAGTAGGATACAGGCAGGGAGTTAGGAGACAAGGTGTCTCCTACCTACTTCCCAGACAAGGGAAGTAGGAGACAATATTTCTCCTTCCTACGTCCGTGGTCTGGGAAATAGGAGAGAGATAAGAGAGTTAGGAAACAAGGTGTCTCCTACTCCTACTTTCCACACAAGGGAAATAGAAGACAAGGTGTCTCCGTCTGGGAAGTAGGAGACAGACAAAGGAAGTAGGAAGGAGACAGCTTGTCTCCTAATTACCTTGTCTGGGAAGTAGTAAGGAGACAAAGGAAGTAGGAGACACTCCTCTCACCTTTACACACTTTAGATGCTCACACGTGACGAGCTTCAGTAAATGTGAATGGGGTCCTTCAGCTAAATATAGTAGTCATGGAATTGCCCGATTAAAAATCTGATTGTAATGTAAAGTGTTTTTATTGAAATAGATTTTACTGGATGTGTTTTTGCTTTTCTTCATACTTAAAATTTCTTTTTAAATCTTTAAATCTAATAATAAATTTACAAAAAAAGATCTAATAAGAGAGCAAATTTATCTCACAAAACAAAGACACATTAAACTGTTCAGTGCGTATGAAATGATGCCTCTCCCACACACACCATCAATTAGAGAAAGAGGGGGCGGGGTTTAAAGGAGAAGAAGTAAGTTACAAAATTCCTATTTTATTCTTAAAATAAACAAAATGTACAATCACAATGCCAATTTCACTCACTGTTGTCAGGTCTGTCTGTCCCTTTAAAAAACAAAAAAAACAAAAAAAAACCTCACTTGATGATCTTGATGAAATGTACCAGTTTCCTGACAGTTCATGAGAGAAGAAGCACAACAACAACAACAACAACAACAGACGACAACAGAGTAAACGTTTACATACGAGCAGGGTACGCTATGGGTCCTGGATATCATACACGTTGATCATTAAATAATACACGGCGCGTTACGCAACATTGAACCAAGAAGAAAGAGGAAGAGGAAGAGGATGGACCTTGTTTACTGAAGAAGAGGAAGAAGAAGAAGAAGAAGAAGGAGAAACACACACAAACAAAGCAGAAGAGGACAGGCGGTCAGTGCTCGTTGACGTGTAAACAGTTTTCAGACCGTTTCCTGTTCCGAGTAAAAAAAAGAAAGAAAGAAAAGCAGATTAAATAAATTCCAACAGATGTGCGTGGTCATTTATAACGGGAGGAGGAGATTACACTCGCTTTTTTAGGAGCTAAATAAAAAAATAAAAATAATAAAAAGACTTGAGTGTGTGTGTGTGTGTGGGGGGGGGTTAATATATTTTGTATTTATTATATTACCTCCACGCATATGTATGGATGCTGTTTCTTTCTTTTAAAAAAAATAGTGTCTGCCTCGTGAGATCAGATTCACCTCCAATGAAAAAAGTTATCCATTCTGAGTGTGTGTGCGTGTGTGTGTGTGTGTGTGTGTGTGCGTGTGTGTGTGTGTGTGCGTGTGTGTGTGTGTGTCTGCCCCTGCTGGGCAGCCCGCTGCAAGTGCTGCTAGAAATAAAACAAAAGAAATAAGTGCTTTATGAAAGTGTCCCATATTGTGTGTGTGTGTGTGTGTGTGTGTGTGTGTGGGGGGGGGGGTCCCAGTTTGCTGCCAGCAGCTGCATCCAATCACCCCTGCGTGTGTGTGTGTGCGTCTTACATTTTTTTTTTTTACACTTTTCCCTTTTAACTTTAACTCTCCAAAAAAACAGGAAACCTCAACGTAGCAATTGAATTATTTTTTTCCGGATGATACGGACAAATTCTGAAAAAATAATATAAGAAAAAAAGGGGGGGATGAATAAATAAATAATAGTCTGAAGGAATGCGGCCGCCTCTCTTCTCGTTGTTCCCTCCGAGACGGAGAAGAGAGGAAGAAAAGAGAAAAGAGCGAAGGAACAAACAAAGGAAGTGTGTGTCACACACACGCAGACAGACTTTTTCAAAGCCGTCTCTCGCTCATGATTTTGGCAGATTGTGGGTTTTTTATCCTCCGATAATCTTTAAAAGGAGGATTCAGCCGGACTGGATATGAAGAAAGAAGATAAAAGCTTCTCCTGGCTGCCGGTCGGTGGATGAACGTCCCCACGATGTCTCACTGGACATTAAAAAGCATAAAGTATATCCGTGTGCACGACAAAGACGTAATAATAATATTAATTTCTTTCCTCCTTCTATTTCGCGGTGCGCAGCCAAGAGGCTCGATACCAGTTATTGCTCAATAACCGATAAAAAGGTTTGATTCCGGGCCAAATGTGTGTCAACGCCTCGAGAACACGGAGAAAAGTTTCACCAGAAGAAGAAACGTGTAGCAATACTCTTTGGAAAAAAAATTACATTTCATATTGGAAAAAATTATTTAAATCTTTGGGAATTTTAAAAAAGTAAAACAAATATTGAAATTAAACTTCTCACTCTGTTAAATTATCAATAATAATAAAATAAAATAAAAATGAATTTCATATTCGAAAAGAATTATTTCAATCTTTGGAAAATTAAAAAATATATTGAAATTAAACTTCTCACTCTCTTAAATTATCAATAATAATAAAATAATACAAATTAATTTCATATTCGAAAAAAACCCCGATTTAAATCTTTGGGAAATTAAAAAGAATAAAAAAATATAGAAATTAAACTTCTCACTCTCTTAAATTATCAATAATAAAATACATTTAAAAATGCATTTCATATTTAAAAAAAACCGGTTTCAATCTTTGGGAAATAAAAAAAAAATATTGAAATTAAACTTCTCACTCTCTTAAATTATCAATAATAATTAAAAAAATTCATGTTAACTTATATTCAGATTACACTGCTTTGACTCAAGTTTCAAATAACAATACATAATTTATGGCTTTTATAAGTTAAAACTAAGAAGAAAAAAATAAGAAAAAAACGCATCGATTCTACAATTCAACGTTTTCACCCACAAATATAAAATATACAAGTTAAATTAATAGTTTTAAAGCAAATTGACCGTTGAAGGCGACACACGCGTCACGCTCATCACTCGCTACTCAGTGCCTCGCTTTGCATCTCGATATTGTCGTAAGTACAAAAACATGCTCTGCAATAATAATAATAATAAAAAGCCTCATTGGTGAAATACAAACACTTTACAAAAAGAGGACATTTTTTTAGATTTTTTTTTTTAACAAATATCGTTTTTGAAGCATCCCTTAGCTCGTGGATTATAATAAAACAGAAATCCTCCCCAAACAAATACAAAATGTCTCTCTCATTATTGCTGTGAGAATGATTCCCTCCGTAGTTCCAGGGAGACGAGTGCATGAGTCTCTTCTTTTAAACTTCTTTTATCTCGATAATTTCCGAGATCGCTGATGAGAGCTCAAAAAAAAGAAAAAATCCTCTTTTCAACAAAAAAAGAAAAAAGAAGTTATTTTGTGCTTTCGGCCGACCTCCGACCTTTTCTTCAATACGGCCGCCAGACGGCTTCATCCATGCGGCCGCCGGAGTTCAGCACCGTGGGGGAGTTGCTGTGGCTGCCGTCGCCGCCGTCCACCCCCCCGCCCTCCGTCTGGCTGGGCAGGTTGGGGTTCACCAGGCTGGTCCCCGTGGACGCGCTCGTGCAGGGCGGGATCATGCGGGACGGCGAGCGGTCGCCGCCCGGCACCATGGAGAACTGGTAGGACCCGGACGACGCGCCGTAGTACAGGTACGGCGCGCTGCCCGTCTGGAAGGGGCCCGTCTGGCTCTGGGCGGAGCCCGGGTACGGCGGCGGCAGGTAGGTGTGGTAGTGGGCGCTGCCCAGCGACATGGCGGAGGTCACGGGCGGCGCGGTGTAGGCGAAGGTGCCCGGGTAGTGCATCCGGGGGCCGGAGAAGCGCGTCTCCGCCAGCGGGGGGAGGCCCGGGAACTGGCGCTCAAACTGACCCGGGAACGGGCTCAGGTCGGAGGAACCTGGTGGCGGAAAAGGGGAACTACATCATCGGATGACATCATCGGACAACATCATCGGATGACATCATCGTGCACGCAGGAGTTATTGGACTTTATGAGGATTCACAGGGGTCATACACAGGACCAATGAACAGGGGTCATACAGGGAGGGAGAGAGGGAGGGAGAGAGAGAGAGAGAGAGAGAGGAGAGAGAGAGAGGGAGAGAGAGAGGGAGAGAGAGGGAGAGAGGGAAGGAGAGAGAGAGGGAGAGAGAGGGAGAGAGAGGGAGAGAGAGAGAGAGGGAGAGAGAGAGGGAGAGAGAGGGAGAGAGAGAGAGAGGGAGAAAGGGAGAGACGGAGAGAGGGAGAGGGAGAAAGGGAGAGGGCGAGAGAGAGTGAGGAAGAGGGAGAGAGAGGGAGAAAGGTAGAGAGAGAGGTAGGCAAAGTGAGTGAGGGAGAGAGAGAGAGAGACCAATGATTTCTAGGCCTTTAAAGTAAACGTTGTATTAAAACTAACAAAGAGAATCACAAAACATTCAGTATAAAACCTTAACCCTTGTGTTGCCTTCGGGTCAATATGACCCGATTCAATGTTTAACCCTCCTGTTACCTTTATATTTACTAACATATTTTACCCTTGAGGTCAATATGACCCCAGCTATTAAAATCTCCAGAAAATTATTAGAATTAATATTGTTTTCCAAGTTTAAGTGTGAGGTACTTTATGTTTGTTTGTTAACTCCCGAAAGAACACCGACATTAAACATTGAATCGGGTCAAATTGACCCGAAGGCAACACAAGGGTTAAATAACTCAAATGAATAAGAGACAATAGTTTAGATTAAATAATAAACATCCGTGTCTCCGTTACGGTGCGTTCACTTGCAGCGTGGACAAAAGTATAAAAGAGCGAATGACGACTTCTATAAAGAACGTCACTCTTTTAAAAGAATATACATGATTTATAACGCAGCGTAAATGAACATTTACACGACTTTTCACAAAACTCTGGGGACGTTTTCCAGGCCTGGAAAACGACATTTTTAGATTCCAGGACTTTTCCAGGAATTCCAGAAATTCAATTCCTGATAAACAAGTTCTAAACACAGCGTGTTTAGAACTTGTTTATCAGGAATTGAATTTAACCAATAAATCCCTCGAGGAACGATTTGTCCGATGGGTTCTGGTTCTGGTTCTGGAAAAAGGATCCGTGGGTAAATGTTGTGATATTCCCCGTTTGGGATTTTCTTCCCGTCGACTCAACGTTTTGATAAAGTTCACAAACACATCACAGAGTTCCCGCGCCTCCGACCCTGTTTACGCTTCTGCATATTTATGTTCCCGTGTGTGTTGGCGCATGTGTATCTGTGTAACTGTTTATGCATGCAAATGTGTGTGAGTGTGTGTGTGTGTGTGTGTGTGTGTGTGTGTGTGTGTGAGTGTGTGAGGCAGTTGGGATGAATCAGGAGCTGCACATGTGGAAACACTTTGAGCAGAAACAGTTTCCATGAGATCCATAATGAGGCGGGCCGGAGCTCTGATGTGGCTCCTCTCCTCGCCTCCCGTCGGCTCCAGCGTGTGTGTGTGTGTGTGTGTGTGAGAGAGAGAGAGAGAGAGAGCAGCTCCGTCTCGCCCTTCGTTCGTCTCTTCGCTTCATCCCTTTAAAAAAAAAAAAATACTCCCCCCAAAAAAAGAACCGCGAACTGGCTGTGGCGAGCTTCGCGCAGCAGAGTTTAAGGAGAATAGGAGGTCCACCCCCCCCCCCCCCCCCCAGTCTCCTCTCAGTGGTTTGGTCCAGCCGTGGCGCTCTTATCATAAATCACCAGGCGTCTTCTGTGTCACCATGTCTGCTGTGAGAGGACAGGGGGGGGGGTAATAGTGTGTGTGTGTGTGTGTGTGTTGGGGGGGGGACAGCCAAGCCGGGTGTTTGTCGCCGGGTAGCATGTGCTGACGATTATGAGGCGTCCCCCGTTTGGTTACCGAGGCGACGGTCTCCGGCGGTCTCCGGCGTGATCGTGATCTCAGACATGTTCAATAAAATAAAAAAAATAATTACAAAAACTCTTGCTTTTAACATTTGGACGTCTCGGGAATAAAACGGTTTTATGAGTTTAAATGAAACCAGAGCGGCGTCTCCACGTTCAGAAGAGTTTTCTTCTCTTCATCCCTTCTTCCTTCCTCCTGTCCCCATGAATTCGCCGCGTTCACTTAAGCAACCGGAGCTTCTTTCCTCCAGGTGTGCATGTGGGGGGGGCGGGGCTAAAGGAGGCGGGGCCTGGGGGCGGGGCTAAGAGCTTGCGCCGGAGCGTCCGTATCGGCTCCTGCTCGTCCTCGTGTCGCGTTCATCCGGTTACAGAGGCGTCGACATGAGAGGGGGGGGGGCATTATTATTATTTTTTTTTTAACAAAGCCTGACGCTCTTGAGATGAAAGTCGAAAGTGAAGTGAAGACCGATCTAATCAGAGCTGACGAGGCAGCTGGCTGGATTATAAACTCCCTCTAATGCAGAGTCACACACACTCACACACACACACACTCACACACACACACACACACACGGCCACTGCTGCGTCACACACACACACACACACACACACACACACACACACACACGTGCATGGCAGGGAGTCAAACAGGTGGGAGGGAAACTGGTCCGGCGGCATGCGGGGACGTTTAAAGGAGCGGGAGACACAGATGCTGCCGTTATGGCAAGCCGGGCACCGAGGCCCGGGCAATTACCCAGAATGCCTTGCAAGGCGAGCGGCGCATCGCCATAAAGACACTTCATTCAGTCAGTCAAAGGAAGCCCTGTTATTATCCCCGGCCTGTTATTACCCGGACCCCTCTGGCATCAAAGGCTTGTGGAGGAGACAAACCCCCCCTCCCACCCACCCGCACAAAAAATGAATCGCCCCGGATTACTTTGGGGGTCGTGTGGTGGAGTGTTTTCTCTCTCTCTACCTGTCAGTCGCCTCGGCACGTCGCTGATGGCCGGCAGCCCCGTGCCCCGGCTGGAGGAGAGGGGGGCGGTGGAGTGGAGCGAGGGGGACGCCATGGGACTCAGGTAGGACGGGTAGGTCTGCTCGTAGGACCACGGAGGAGAGGACTGCGACTGCCGGGGGTCTGGGGGGGGAAGAATAGTTAGCGGTTGCCCATCACATTCTCTTTGTTTTTGTTTGTGACCGGAACACAAACAACAACAACAACAACAAGGTGGAGGTTGTCTGTGTGTGCGGCTCCTCGGGGGTCTGGAGGTGAAGCGTCAGTGATCCGGTGTTTACCCTCCAGGAGGAGATCTTCCTGTTTGCCTTAATAAAACATGGAGCTCCAGAGAGGCTCGCTGGCACACGACCAGGACGTAAACACGCCGGCAGCACACACACTCTGACTGTGTGTGTGTGTGGGGGGGGGGGGTGCATTGCGACGTGGGGTACGTGAAAGTCGGGGGCCGGTGATGTATCGCGCTCTTTTTTTGTTCAGTGAAACTGCAAAAAAACAAGAAATAAAAAGTCTAAAAAATATATATACTTTATTAATCCCCAAGGGGAAATTTGTTCTCTGCATTTAACCCATCCTTAGTTATTAAGGAGCAATGGGCTGCAGTGATGCGCCCGGGAAGCAACTGGGGGTTCAGTGCCTTGCTCAAGGACACTTCGACTGGCAACAACTAATGGGGAGAGCCGGGATCGAACCCACAACCTTGGGGTTGCAGGACGACCCTCTTACCCCACTGAGCTACAGCCGCCCCCAATATATAATAGAATGTGATTTAAGATGTTTTTTTTTACTTATTTCTATTTATTTATTTATTTAGATTCTTTATTTATTTCTAAAAGAAGGAAAAAATCAAGGAATAAATTTTTTTTAAAATAAAAAAACCTGATTTAAGATGTTTTCTTTATTTCTTTATTTATTTTTTTCTTTTTTTAATATTATAATTACTTTATTTTTAGAACTTTTCAAAAAAAAAAAACAATAAACAATTGTGATTTCCGAATTTGTATTTATTTATTTACCTTTTATATATGTTATTATTTTTCTTTCTTTTTTTGTTCAGTGAAACTGAAAAAGGACTCTATTTACGGATCGGTCCCAGGGGGGCGAAGCCTCGCCGAGCTCATTTGAAACTAAATAAAGAAATAAAAAGACGAGCGTATTAATTATCCGGACGCTAACGATGACGAATGGGAGCTGACGGACGCGTAAACGTGGAGAAAAAGGCCATTAAAAGAAAATGGCTGACGGCGCCCGCGCCCCGGAGGCCGGGCTTGGCGCTGCGCCTCGGCCGCGTCCGCTTCACAAGCTTCCGTTTCCGAATCGATACGAGAGCCGCACCTGAGAGCCGGAGCACTTAGCGCGGGCGTCTCCGTGGGCCCTGCACCTCGCCTTGCAGGCGGAGGAGCGCCTCCTGCCCACTCAGGCCGCTCCGCCTCTTCCACGAGGCTGGATGTCATGACTCATACGTTTATTTTTCAGGACTCTAAACCACATTTACATGACGTGTCTACACGTGTGTGTACCTTTAAATAACACAAATGAACGAGAGACTATAAGTGATCAAACGATTAAATATGTCTATGTTTATTCTTTTAATCAAACGGTGTAAATGAAATATGAATAAAACATTTTTTGGGGGGACATTTGTAAAAAAAGAAGTTTATGAATCTCACGCTCAGAGAATCCTCAAAATATTGTAATTTTTTGGAACGTGTGAATGCAAAAGGTCAAAGGTCATAAACTAGCTACACAACAAGCAGACGCACAACAAGGCCATTTAGACCTAGTGGTCGCCTCACATACACACACACACACACACAGACACGTACACACAGACACACACACCCACACACGCAGACACACACACACACCCACACACGCAGACACACACACACACACGCAGACACACACACACCCACACACGCAGACACACACACACGTACACACACACACACACCCACACACGCAGACACACACACACACACGCAGACACACACACACACCCACACACGCAGACACAGACACACACACACACACACATGTACACACACACACCCACACACGCAGACACACACACACGTACACACGCACACACACACAGACACACACCCACACACGCAGACACACACACAGACACGTACACACACACCCACACACGCAGACACACACACACACACACACGCAGACACACACACACACACACATGCACACACACACACACACAGACACACACACACACACACACATACTTTCTTATGAAACAAGAAGTCAAGAAGTTATTTCTAGTTGATCAGAGGCTGGGTTATCTTCTTCTTCTTCTTCTTCACCTTCTTCGTCTTCAGCTTCTTCTTCTTCTTCTTCTTCTACTTCACCCTCTTCTTCTACTTTTCTTCTTCTTCTTCTTCCAGCCGGACCTCAGCACTCAGAGTCCCAATATGACCAATAACTCCATAATAAAAAACTAATGTAAGTCATTAAAAAAATTAAATAAATAAAACACTCGTCTTATTTAAATTGTCGTTGTTCACTTTGTCTTTTTTTTGCTCGCATCATAACAAAAACAGACGGCTGAACCCGGTCCGATCCTCCTTCTCCTTCTCCTCCTCCTCCTCCTCCTCCTCCTCCTCTGACTGACAGCTGAGAGGAACGAGGTCATGTGAGTCTGGATAGAGACGCCATTGTTCCGGCTTCAGCTACACGGCGCCGACGCAACGCACACGCGTGAAGCAACACGAGGGGGGGGGGGGGCAAAGGTCAAGAGACTTGCTCTGGGACGGCTCACGAGGGGGAAAAGGGGGCGGGGCCTCTTTTTATCACGGGGGGGGGGGGTTCTACCGAGGAGTCGGCGGCTCACCTGAGATCTGCGTCTGTCCCTGGGGGTTGAAGGTGTTGGCCCCCGCGTTGAGGGCGGGCCGGGGCCCCCCCTGAGCGGGCATGGCCACCCTCACCCTCATCCTCTCGAGCTCGCTAAGGCGGTCTGAGAAGAGACCCGTTTTGGGCGGGTCCTCGAGTTTCTGACGATGTCCTGCGGACATACAAACACAGAGTTGTTTTTTTATTTTTATACGGCGCGTCGTCTGTCGGTTACTCTCCGTGAGGGGGGGGGGGGTGGGGGGGGGGGGCTTAGGATGCTACATCCTGCTAATTAAACAAAAAGAGACTCGGGCAATTATCTGTGAGCGGAGCTGGCGTGCAGGTGAGAGGCGTCGTGTTTGTTCTCCTTCCTCAGGTAAACACGCGCTCTCACGCCATCAGCGCGGCGTCCCCGCGGGGGGGCGGCGGCCTGCGCCAAGAGAGGTATTCAATATCGTTTATATCTCTGCCAACGCTAAAGAAAAAAACTTCTTTTTTTCACGTCCCTAACGTCAAACCAATCCCATATGCAAATCCTGCACACACACACACACCTACACACACACACACACACACACACACACACACACACACACACACACACACACACACACACACACACACACACACACACACACACACACACACACACACACACACACACACACACACACACACACACACACACACACACACACACACAGGGCCGGATTGATCTCTGCAGTGGGAACAGCTATACCTGCCCCGGGGCCCAGGTGGAGAGTTTAGCAAAGGTGGGGTTGAAAGGGAGGCGCACACACACACACACACACACACACACACACACACACACACACATACACACACACACACGGGCACACACGCG
>NC_079399.1:3481970-3484470 GCF_029220125.1 Pseudoliparis swirei
GCTGGATGTCAAACAATACGTCCAACAATACGTCCAACAATACGTCTAAAAATACGTCTAACAATACGTCTAACAATACGTCTAACAATACGTCCAACAATACGTCCAACAATACGTCCAACAATACGTCTAACAATACGTCCAACAATACGTCTAACAATACGTCTAACAATACGTCCAACAATACGTCTAACAATACGTCCAACAATACGTCCAACAATACGTCTAACAATACGTCCAACAATACGTCCAACAATACGTCCAACAATACGTCTAACAATACGTCCAACAATACGTCTAACAATACGTCCAACAATACGTCTAACAATACGTCTAACAATACGTCCAACAATACGTCTAACAATACGTCCAACAATACGTCTAACAATACGTCTAACAATACGTCCAACAATACGTCCAACAATGGGTCAACAATACATCCAACAATGGGTCAACAAGTCCAACAATACGTCAACAATGGGTCAACAATACGGTCAACAATACGTCCAACAATACGTCCAACAATACGTCCAACAATGGGTCTAACAATACGTCGGCAATGGGTCAACAATGGGTCCAACAATCAATGGGTCAACAATACGTCCAACAATACGTCTAACAATACGTCAACAATACGTCTAACAATGGGTCTAACAATGGGTCAACAATGGGTCTAACAATACGTCCAACAATACGTCAACAATACGTCCAACAATCGTCCAACAATGGGTCAACAATACGTCCAACAATCGTCTAACAATGGGTCCAACAATACGTCGACAATGGGTCTAACAATCGTCCAACAATACGTCAACAATACGTCCAACAATCGCTCCAACAATACGTCCAACAATACGTCTAACAATACGTCAACAATGGGTCCAACAATACGTCCAACAATACGTCTAACAATACGTCCAACAATACGTCCAACAATACGTCTAACAATACGTCCAACAATACGTCCAACAATACGTCCAACAATACGTCTAACAATACGTCTAACAATACGTCCAACAATACGTCTAACAATACGTCCAACAATACGTCTAACAATACGTCCAACAATACGTCTAACAATACGTCCAACAATACGTCCAACAATACGTCCAACAATACGTCCAACAATACGTCTAACAATACGTCTAACAATACGTCCAACAATGGGTCCGGCAATGGGTCAACAATGGGTCAACAATGGGTCAACAATGGGTCCAACAATCGTCTAACAATACGTCCGGCAATACGTCTAACAATGGGTCCAACAATGGGTCTAACAATCGTCAACAATACGTCTGACAATGGGTCAACAATGGGTCCAACAATCGTCCAACAATCGTCTAACAATGGGTCAACAATGGGTCTGACAATGGGTCTGACAATGGGTCGGCAATGGGTCCGGCAATGGGTCGACAATGGGTCCAATATGGGTCGGCAATGGGTCTGACAATCGTCCAACAATGGGTCTAACAATGGGTCCAACAATCGTCACAATGGGTCAACAATACGTCTAACAATCGTCTAACAATCGTCCAACAATCGTCTGACAATGGGTCCGGCAATCGTCTGACAATGGGTCAACAATGGGTCGGCAATGGGTCGACAATGGGTCCGGCAATGGGTCGACAATGGGTCTGACAATGGGTCAACAATGGGTCTGACAATGGGTCCAACAATGGGTCTAACAATGGTCTGACAATGGGTCTGACAATGGGTCTAACAATCGTCCTGACAATGGGTCTGACAATGGGTCTGACAATGGGTCGGCAATGGGTCTGACAATGGGTCTAACAATGGGTCGACAATGGGTCCAACAATGGGTCCAACAATGGGTCTAACAATCGTCTAACAATGGGTCTAACAATGGGTCCGATATCGTCCAACAATGGGTCAACAATCGTCCAACAATGGGTCTGACAATGGGTCCAACAATGGGTCAACAATGGGTCTGACAATACGTCAACAATGGGTCTAACAATACGTCCAACAATGGGTCTAACAATCGTCCAACAATCGTCCAACAATGGGTCAACAATGTGTCAACAATGGGTCTAACAATCGTCAACAATACGTCCAACAATGGGTCCAACAATACGTCAACAATGGGTCCAACAATCGTCAACAATCGTCTAACAATCGTCCAACAATATGTCTAACAATACGTCCAACAATACGTCCAACAATACGTCTAACAATACGTCTAACAATACGTCTAACAATACGTCCAACAATACGTCCAACAATACGTCCAACAATACGTCTAACAATACGTCCAACAATACGTCCAACAATACGTCCAACAATACGTCCAACAATACGTCTAACAATACGTCTAACAATACGTCTAACAATACGTCCAACAATACGTCTAACAATACGTCCAACAATACGTCCAACAATACGTCCAACAATACGTCCAACAATACGTCCAACAATACGTCTAACAATACGTCCAACAATACATCCAACAATACGTCTAACAATACCCCTAATATGGGAT
>NC_079399.1:3491970-3496970 GCF_029220125.1 Pseudoliparis swirei
GGGCCACGAGAGCCACGAGGACCACGAGAACTACGAGAACCACGAGAGCCACGAGAGCCGCGAGGGCCACGAGAGCCACGAGGGCCACGAGAACCACGAGGGCCACGAGAACCACGAGAACCACGAGAACCACGAGGACCACGAGAACCACGAGAACCACGAGAACCACGAGAACCACGAGAACTACGAGAACCACGAGGACCACGAGAACTACGAGAACCACGAGGGTCACGAGAGCCACGAGGGCCACGAGAGCCACGAGGGCCACGAGAGCTACGAGAACCACGAGGGCCACGAGAGCCACGAGGGCCACGAGAGCTACGAGAACCACGAGGGCCACGAGAGCCACGAGAGCCACGAGGGCCACGAGAGCTACGAGAGCCACGAGGGCCACGAGAGCTACGAGAACCACGAGGGCCACGAGAGCCACGAGAGCCACGAGGGCCACGAGAACCACGAGGGCCCCGAGAGCCGCGAGGGCCACGAGAGCCACGAGAGCCGCGAGGGCCACGAGAGCTACGAGAGCTACGAGAACCACGAGGGCCACGAGAGCCGCGAGGGCCACGAGAGCCACGAGGGCCACGAGGGCTACGAGAGCCGCGAGGGCCACGAGGGCCACGAGAGCTACGAGAGCCGCGAGGGCCACGAGAGCCACGAGAGCTACGAGAACCACGAGGGCCGCGAGGGCCACGAGAGCCACGAGGGCTACGAGAGCCGCGAGGGCCACGAGAGCCACGAGAGCTACGAGAACCACGAGGGCCGCGAGGGCCACGAGAGCTACGAGAACCACGAGAACCACGAGGGCCGCGAGCAGCGATAATTACCGGGATCATAAATCAGTTCAATATCACACGTTTTAAAATAAATGTGTCCCGTGTGATTTGGAGCCAGGTTTCCACGGCGACGTGTCTTTGAACTGTGAATAATAAATGTGGAGTCATTAATAGGCCTTAAATAAAAGTGGGAGGAGCCTCTGCTGCTCATTGGAGGTCAGAGCGTCAACACGAGGACTGTGACCGTCCAACAGGCCTTCATCTGGTTACAAGTCGGGATATAGGGTTTATTTTTGTATACTCATTTTTAACATTAAAACAAATTAAAAAGACTTTTATATATCTATATATATATATAGATATATAATTAATGGAAACAAAGCTTTTATTGTGGAATTATTCACCTGGAGGCTGTTAATTAAGTGAGACTTGATAATTATAGTGATTATTGGAAATACATTAAAATTTTATATTTTTGTGTTTGTTTACTAAATTAAAAGAAAAGAGAAACAATATGATCATGTGATTTATTTCCCCCTATTATTATTATTATTATTCTTTCAGTCCCTTAAATCACATGTTTCCTTCATGCTTTATAGTATTTTGTAAATCAGTTGTTTTGGGGTTATTATGCAACAATGTGATCTGTGTGTCTTTTTAAAATATATTTTTTTCAAACAAAATATATTTAAAAAGAAGACACACATGTCATATTGCTGCATAATAAAAACCCACTACATACATACATATATATAATATATACATATATATAATATATACATATATATATATTATATATATATTAATTTACATATATATAATATATATGTAAAAATAAATGTAAAGAAATTAACGTATATAAATATATATATATATATATATATATAATATATTTATAAATAAATATATATATACATATATCAAATATATTTATAAATAAATAAAACAGATTATTCTTGGTGATAAAAAATAGAAAAATTCTCGGTAACAGTATTAAATACTTTTAGCTTGTATAGTTAAAATAATAAAATAATAATCACTTATTTCCTCCTGTCTAAACTCATTTTGGGGCTCACCTCCGCGCACCGGGTGTGTGTGTGTGTGGGGGGGGGGGGGACCTCACCTTGAAGGCGACCGGCAGCGTCTTGTTGCACCGCCAGTGGGAGGGCAGCACCGAGCACAGGAAGTTGGGGCTGTCGGTCCGGACCAGCTCGGCCGGGTGGTCCGCGATGATCTCGGCCATGCTGCGGTTCTCGTGGGGTCTGAGCCTCGGCACCGCGGCGGCGTCCGGCTGTGTCGCCGGGGAGCTCACGTCGTTCATCTTGCCCGGGACCGTCTGGAGGCCGTTGGCCGGCGGGCTGAACCTCCGGCTGGCGCTGGGATCTACGGGAATGCGCATCACAACAGCGTTGAGCAGCAGCTCTCCAGCGCCTCTCTTTCTTTTCCTCCTGCCCTTTCTTCCTTTCCTTCCTCACACGCGCCGCGCGGGGGTAGAGGATGTCGGCAGTGAGCGCGCCGCTGCTCGCTGAGCCTCCGCGCGCGCGTGTGTGTGTGTGCCAATGGAAAAAGAAAATAAAAAGTGGCTTCGGACCCTCTCCACTACACACTTCAAAAACGACCCGAAGAAAATAGTCTTCTCCTGCAAAGAAAGAGAAAACAAGCCTTGAAAAAACCCGTGATGATGTTTTTAAAAAAAAGAAAAAGAAGAAGCTGACAAGCCCTCTTTCTTTCTTTCTTTCTCTCTTTCTTTCTTTCCTTCAAACTCCTGGAGGGACGCGTCCATGCGCCGTAACGCGGTGCGGGGAGGTGCTCGCGTGCGGATATAAATAACATCAAATAAGTGTCCAGAGTGCGTAATGGGGCTCTCTACGCGGTTACACCGAGAAATGAAAAAGAAAACAGGTCCGAAGTGGACCGGTCGACCCAGATGTTACGAGAAGTTTGTGTTGCCTGTCCTCCTTTTGTGAGCAGGCGGCGCGCGCTGCTCTCCAGGTGCGTCATTGAAGTCTTTGTGCCAAGCTGAAAGGATCTCTGAGCGCCCGCAGGCGATGTACACAAACACGCGCACGCTCGCGCACACACACACACACACACACAAAAAGTGTTCAAAGTAAAAAAACAAAAATGAATACGCTTTAACAAAAGGAGCGATGCGACGCGCGCTGCAAATTGTGCATATTTTTGGGGGGTTCGCGGTAAAGTCGAAAGAGAACAAAAAGAAGAAGAAGAAAGAAAAAAAAAGGAACTCGTCGCCGGTGAGATGAAGGAGGCGGAAAATAGAGTCCCGTTTTTTCTTCTTCTTTTTCTTCCTGTAGGCCTACAGCCGTAATGTGGTGAGCGTGTTTGGAGGCCGGGTCTCTCTGCGGTTTATATAGAGCTCCTCGCGCGCAGCAATTATTGCGCTGATGCGACTCCAACACGTGGTGTCTGGAGCCGGACCCGGTGCCTGAGCCGTGAGCCACCACGCGCCCGTGTACCGGCGACCGGACAGGCCTCCGCCAAGCCTCTCTCTCTCTACCTTCACTGGGATCCCGCTCTCTCTCTCTCTCTCTCTCTCCTGTCGTTCCTCGCTGATAAAGAGTGTCACGCACCGACCCGCTGTACATACCGACATGTTACCGCACCGTCCGCGCGCTCCTCCGGGGACGCTCATTTTTCTTCTTCTTTCGGTCGGGTTAACGCACTCCGTCCTGTGTGTGTGTATGTGTGTGTGTGTGTGTGTGTGTGCAAACAAATCCCGGCGGCGGCGCGCGGAAGGTGCGTTGGAGAGAGAGGCGAGCCCGGGCGGGGAGTGAGTCTCACTCCATAAAGGTGGAGAGAGAGAGAGGGAGAGGGAGAGAGGAGCGGGTGAGTGAGTCACCGGAGAGCGGGGCAGTCGGGAGTAGAGCTTCAGGGGGGAGCCGTCGTGCAGGTGTGCAGGTATTCTGCTACACGCGCGCGCGTGCACACGCTACACGCATGTTCATCCAGCCACGTGGTCGCACTCTTGGAACATTTGGTATGTCCAATAACGCGTAAAGGTGACCGTTCGTAATTACGCACGACTCCGAGGTTAAAGGCACGTTTCAAACCGACAGTAGATGTACTTCATCTGAGGTACTTGTACTTTACTCGAGTATTTCCATGGTGTGCAACTTCCACTACGTTTTAGAAATAAATATGATACCCCATATTACATTTATTTCACAGTTTTAGCTAGTTTGAAAATATTTTTTTATATACTTTCTAAATAATTAAACCAGAACGTGACATATGAAGTAGTTTAAATGAGCGATTCCTCAACAAAATTAAACTGAGAAGACTCCAATACCAACATATATAATATAGTATAAATCTCTCAGAAGACATCTTTACTGCTTAATGATGACGCAAAGCGCTTTTTGTATTAATTGTGTTATATTTTCAACGCAAGTTTTTCCACCCCTGCGAAATAAAAAGTGTAAACTTATTTAACTTACAAAACTACAAGATTTTCTAAACCGAGGTCCAAAAAAACAAACAAAAAAACCCCACATGTTTTGATTAAATCTCAATAAAACATCACCGTCACCTTGACAACCGCGAACAATTACAACCCACTGTAGGCCAGAAATACAGGGAATAAAATCTAGAATTTAAAATGCATTTGCTGGCTGAGCTGAGGCCTGCTGCCCTCCCCGTGTCTACTGTAGAGGGCATCATCCACCCTCTGTGAGACTCCGCTCTCACCCCCCCCCCCTCTCCTGTGATTACCCATCAGTTTCCTCAGCGCAGTCCCCCCCTCTCTCTCTCTCTCTCTCTTTATTTTTCGGAGTGCCACATCACACGACATCATCGTGTGTATTCGCCACTTCGTGTTCCTTCTTTTTTTCCCCCGTCGCTTCCCACGCGGGCTTTTATTGCAGCGGGGTCTTTACGACGAAGGCCTTTGATGCTCCGAGTCAAAAGAACAACACAAAACAAAAGTGAGACCAAAAGAGTCAAAAGAGTCACGTCAGCTGGTTTTATACGTTAAACTAGAGAAAGTACATTTTATAGTTTAAGTGTCTGAGTCAAGAGGAAGAAGAAGAAGAAGAAGAATTTAAACCAGCCTGCAGGACTGCGATCAACTCGAAATAACTTCTTGACTTCTTGTGTTTCATAAGAATGTATGTACGTGTGTGTGTGTCTGTGTGTGTGTGTGTGTCTGTGTGTGTGTGTGTCTGTGTGTGTGGGTGAGGATGTGGGAGGGATATATATATTTATATA
>NC_079399.1:3501970-3504470 GCF_029220125.1 Pseudoliparis swirei
ATTGGTAATTGCCCCCCCCCCCCCTCTCATGTCCATAAAAAACGTTTTCCTCTCGGCTTCAAGTGGAGCGCAGACACGTTTGTGTGTGTGCTCTTTAAAGCCTCTTCGGTGCCTTTAATGTGTGTGTGTGTGTGTGTGTGTGTGGCAGCAGTAAAAAAAGAAAAAGGGGGCGGGGTCTGAGACTCTTGGTTAACCGGACTATAATCTGGAGGCCCAGAGAAACTCCCAGCAGATTTAACTCTGTTTCTGCTGCATCTGCGTGTGTGTGTGCACATGCATGTGTGTGTGCGTGTGTGCACATGTATGTGTGTGTGTGCGTGTGTGCACATGTATGTGTGTGTGTGTGTGTGTGCGTGTGTGCACATGTATGTGTGTGTGTGTGCGTGTGTGCACATGTATGTGTGTGTGTGTGCGTGTGTGCACATGTATGTGTGTGTGTGTGTGTGTGCACATGCATGTGTGTGTGCGTGTGTGCACATGTATGTGTGTGTGTGTGTGTGTGCGTGTGTGCACATGTATGTGTGTGTGTGTGCGTGTGCACATGCATGTGTGTGTGTGCGTGTGTGCACATGTATGTGTGTGTGTGTGTGTGCACATGTATGTGTGTGTGTGCGTGTGTGCACATGTATGTGTGTGTGCGTGTGTGCACATGCATGTGTGTGTGTGCGTGTGTGCACATGTATATGTATGTGTGTGTGTGCACAATGTATGTGTGTGTGCACATGTATGTGTGTGTGTGCACATGTATGCATGTGTGTGCGTGTGCACATGCATGTGTGTGCGTGTGCACATGCATGTGTGTGCGTGTGCACATGCATGTGTGTGCACATATGTGTGTGTGCGTGTGCACATGCATGTGTGTGCTTGTGCACATGCATGTGTGTGTGTGTGTGTGTGTGTGTGCGCGTGTGTGTGTGTGTGTGCACATGCATGTGTGTGCGTGTGCACATGCATGTGTGTGTGTGTGTGCACATGCATGTGTGTGTGTGTGTGTGTGTGCACATGCATGTGTGTGTGCACATGCATGTGTGTGTGCGTGTGCGCACATGTATGTGTGTGTGTGCATGCGTGCGTGCACATGCATGTGTGTGCGTGTGCACATGCATGTGTGTGCGTGTGCACATGCATGTGTGTGTGTGTGTGTGCACATGTATGTGTGTGTGTGTGCGTGTGTGCACATGTCATGTATGTGTGTGCGTGTGTGCACATGTATGTGTGTGTGCGTGTGTGCACATGTATGTGTGTGTGTGCGTGTGTGCACATGTATGTGTGTGTGTGTGTGCACATGTATGTGTGTGTGTGTGTGTGCACATGCATGTGTGTGTGCACATGCATGTGTGTGTGTGCACATGTATGTGTGTGTGCGTGTGTGCACATGTATGTGTGTGTGCGTGTGTGCACATGTATGTGTGTGTGTGCACATGCATGTGTGTGTGTGCACATGTATGTGTGTGTGTGCGTGTGTGCACATGTATGTATGTATGTGTGTGCGTGTGTGCACATGTATGTGTGTGTGCGTGTGTGCACATGTATGTGTGTGTGTGCACATGCATGTGTGTGCACATGTATATATGTGTGTGCGTGTGTGCACATGTATGTGTGTGTGCACATGTATGTGTGTGTGTGTGCACATGCATGTGTGTGTGCACATGTATGTGTGTGTGTGCGTGTGTGCACATGTATGTGTGTGTGTGCACATGTATGTGTGTGTGTGCATGTGTGCACATGCATGTGTGTGTGTGTGTGCACATGTATGTGTGTGTGCGTGTGTGCACATGCATGTGTGTGTGTGCGTGTGTGCACATGTATGTGTGTGTGCGTGTGTGCACATGTATGTGTGTGTATGCACATGTGTGTGTGTGCGTGTGTGCACATGTGTGTGTGTGTGCACATGCATGTGTGTGTGTGCACATGTATGTGTGTGTGCACATGTATGTATGTGCACATGTATGTGTGTGTGCGTGTGTGCACATGCATGTGTGTGTGCACATGTATGTGTGTGTGTGCACATGTATGTATGTTTGTGCATGTGTGCACATGTATGTATGTATGTGTGTGCGTGTGTGCACATGCATGTGTGTGTGTGCACATGTATATGTATGTGTGCACATGTATGTGTGTGTGCGTGTGTGCACATGCATGTGTGTGTGCGTGTGTGCACATGTATGTGTGTGTGTGTGTGTGTGCACATGCATGTGTGTGTGTGTGTGCACATGTGTGTGTGTGTGTGCACATGTATGTGTGTGTGTGTGTGCACATGCATGTGTGTGTGTGCACATGTATGTGTGTGTGTGCACATGTATGTGTGTGTGCGTGTGTGCACATGCATGTGTGTGTGCACATGTATTTATGTGTGTGTGCACATGTGTGTGTGTGTGCGCGTGTGTGCACATGTGTGTGTGTGTGTGCACATGTATGTGTGTGTGTGCGTGTGTGCACATGTATGATGTATGTGTGTGTGTGCATGTGTGCACTTGTATGTGTGTGTGTGCGTGTGTGC